>NW_026890864.1:0-11716 GCF_015708825.2 Lethenteron reissneri | reverse complement strand
TGCACACACGTGCACGCGTGTGCACGCACGCGCCGCGCACGCCGCGCACGCACGAGCACGTCCCGGGCACAGACTGCACACACGTGCACGCGTGTGCAACACGTGCACGCGCGTGCAACACTGCACGCACGTGCACGCACGTGCACGCACGTGCACACGCGTGCACCCACGTGTACATGCGTGCACGCACGTGCACGCGTGTGCACGCACGTGCACGCACGCACGCACGCGCACGCACGCGCACGCACGCGCCGCACACACGCGCACGCACCACATGCACGCGCACGCACACACTGCACGCGTGTGCACGCACGCGCACGCAACGCGCACGCACACGTGCACGTGTGTGCACGCACGCGCACGCACGCGCACGCACGCGCACGCACGCGCACGCACAACACGTGCACGCGCACGCACACACGTGCACACACTGAACCGCTGCACATACGTGCACCCACGTGTGCACACGCGTGCACGTGCACTCGCGCGCACGCACTCACGCGTTCGCACGCGTACGCACGCACGTGCACGCACGTGCACGCACGTGCACACGCGTGCACCCACGTGCACGCACGTGCACGCGTGTGCACGCACGCTCACGCACGCGCACGCACGCGCGCGCACGCGCGCGCACGCGCACGCACCAGGCGCATGCACACCGTGCACGCGCACGCACACACGTGCACGCGCACGCACACACGTGCACGCACGTGCACGCACGTGCACACACGTGCACCCACTGCACACGCGTGCACCACGTGCACGCGTGTGCACGCACGGCACGCACGCGCACGCACGCCCACGCACGTGCACGCACGGCACACACGTGCACGCACGTGCACGCACGTGCACGCACGCCACGCACGTGCACGCACGCGCACGCACACGCACACGCACGCGCACAGACGTGCACACGCGTGCACGTGTGTGCACGCGTGTGCACGCACGTGCGCACGCACGTGCACACACGCGCACGCACGTGCCCACTGCACGCGCGTGCACGCACGCGCACGCACGCGCACGCACGCGCACGCACGCACGTGCACGCTCACGCACGCACGCACGCACGTGCACGCACGTGCACGTTGTGCACACACGTGCACAGACGTGCACACACGCGCACGCAACGCACGCGCACGCACGCGCACGAACGCGCACACCGCGCACGCACGCACACGCACGTGCGTGCACGCGCGTGCACGCGTGTGCACACACGTGCACCACACGTGCACACGCACGCAAACACGTGCACACACGTGCACACGCGTGTGCACGCGTGTGCACGCGCGTGCGCACGCACGCGCACGCACGCACTGTGCACGCGCACGCAAGCGCACGCACGCACGTGCACACACGGCACACACGCGCACGCACGCGCACGCACGCCCCAGCCACACCACGCACGCGCACGCACACACGTGCCCCGTCTGTGCACGCACGCGCACGCACGCGCACGCACGCGCACGCACGCGCGTGCACGCGCACGCACACACGTGCCACCCAGTGTGCACACGCGTGGACGTGGCACGCGCGCGCACGCACGCACGCGCGCGCACGCACGCCAGCACGCGCACGCACGCGCGCACGCCGCACGCGCTCGCACGCACGCGCACGCACGCGCACGCACACTCGCGCACTGGCACGCCCTCCACGCACGCGCACGCACGGCACGCACGCTGTGCACGCGCACGCACGCGCACGCACGCGCACGCACGCGCACGCACACACGTGCACGCGCACGCACAACGTGCACGCGCACGCCACACGTGCACGCACGTGCACGCACGTGCACACACGTGCACCCACGTGCACACGCGTGCACACGTGCACGCAAGTGCACGCACGCGCACGCACGCGCACGCACACGCACACACGTACGCGCACGCGCACACACGTGCACGCACCGGCACGCACGTGCAACGCACGTGCACGCGCGTGCACGTGTGTACACACCGTGCACAAACGTGCACACGCACGCAAACACGTGCACACACGTGCACACGCGTGCACACGCGTGCACACGCGTGCACACACTGCACGTGTGTGCACGCACGCGCACGCACGCGCACGCACGCGCACGCACGCGCACGCACACACGTGCACGTGTGTGCACGCACGCGCACGCACGCGCACGCACGCGCACGCACGCGCACGCACACACGTGCACGCGCACGCACACACGTGCACACACGTGAACACGCGTGCACATACGTGCACCCACGTGTGCACACGCGTGCACGTGCACGCGCGCGCACGCACGCACGCGTTCGCACGCGTACGCACGCACGTGCACGCACGTGCACGCACGTGCACACGCGTGCACCCACGTGCACGCACGTGCACGCGTGTGCACGCACGCTCACGCACGCGCACGCACGCGCGCGCACGCGCACGCACGCAGGCGCATGCACACACGTGCACGCGCACGCACACACGTGCACGCGCACGCACACACGTGCACGCACGTGCACGCACGTGCACACACGTGCACCCACGTGCACACGCGTGCACACACGTGCACGCGTGTGCACGCACGTGCACGCACGCGCACGCACGCCCACGCACGTGCACGCACGTGCACGTGCGTGCACGCACGTGCACGCACGTGCACGCACGTGCACGCACGTGCACGCACGTGCACGCACGTGCACCCACGTGCACGCACGCGCACGCACGTGCACGCACGCACACGCACACGCACGCGCACAGACGTGCACACGCGTGCACGTGTGTGCACGCGTGTGCACGCACGTGCGCACGCACGTGCACACACGCGCACGCACGTGCACACACGTGCACGCGCGTGCACGCACGCGCACGCACGCGCACGCACGCGCACGCACGCACGTGCACGCGCACGCACGCGCACGCACGCACGTGCACACACGTGCACACACGTGCACGCATGTGCACGCACGTGCACGCACGTGCACGCACGTGCACGTGTGTGCACACACGTGCACAGACGTGCACACACGCGCACGCACGCGCACGCGCACGCACGCGCACGAACGCGCACGCACGCGCACGCACGCACACGCACGTGCGTGCACGCGCGTGCACGCGTGTGCACACACGTGCACACACGTGCACACGCACGCAAACACGTGCACACACGTGCACACGCGTGTGCACGCGTGTGCACGCGCGCGCACGCACGCGCACGCACGCACGTGCACGCGCACGCACGCGCACGCACGCACGTGCACACACGTGCACACACGCGCACGCACGCGCACGCACGCCCACGCACACCCACGCACGCGCACGCACACACGTGCACGTCTGTGCACGCACGCGCACGCACGCGCACGCACGCGCACGCACGCGCGTGCACGCGCACGCACACACGTGCACACACGTGAACACGCGTGCACATACGTGCACCCACGTGTGCACACGCGTGCACGTGCACGCGCGCGCACGCACGCACGCGTTCGCACGCGTACGCACGCACGTGCACGCACGTGCACGCACGTGCACACGCGTGCACCCACGTGCACGCACGTGCACGCGTGTGCACGCACGCTCACGCACGCGCACGCACGCGCGCGCACGCGCACGCACGCAGGCGCATGCACACACGTGCACGCGCACGCACACACGTGCACGCGCACGCACACACGTGCACGCACGTGCACGCACGTGCACACACGTGCACCCACGTGCACACGCGTGCACACACGTGCACGCGTGTACACGCACGTGCACGCACGTGCACGCACGCCCACGCACGTGCACGCACGTGCACGCGCGTGCACGCACGTGCACCCACGTGCACGCACGCGCACGCACGTGCACGCACGCACACGCACACGCACGCGCACAGACGTGCACACGCGTGCACGTGTGTGCACGCGTGTGCACGCACGTGCGCACGCACGTGCACGCACGTGCACGCACGTGCACACACGTGCACGCACGTGCACGCACGTGCACGCACGCGCACGCACGTGCACGCACGCGCACGCACACGCACACGCACGCGCACAGACGTGCACACGCGTGCACGTGTGTGCACGCGTGTGCACGCACGCGTGCACACACGTGCACACACGCGCACGCACGCGCACGCACGCCCACGCACGCGCACGCACACACGTGCACGTCTGTTGCACGCACGCGCACGGCACGCGCACGCACGCGCACGCACGCGCGTGCACGCACGCGCACGCACACGCACACGCACGCGCACAGACGTGCACACGCGTGCACGTGTGTGCACGCGTGTGCACGCACTGTGCGCACGCACGTGCACACACGCGCACGCACGTGCACACACGCGCACGCGCGCGCACGCACGCGCACGCACGCGCACGCACGCACGTGCACGCGCACGCACGTGCACACACGTGCACACACGTGCACGCATGTGCACGCACGTGCACGCACGTGCACGCACGTGCACGTGTGTGCACACACGTGCACAGACGTGCACACACGCGCACGCACGCGCACGCGCACGCACGCACGCGCACGAACGCGCACGCACGCGCACGCACGCACGTGCGTGCAACGCGCGTGCACGCGTGTGCACACACGTGCACACACGTGCACACGCACGCAAACACGTGCACACACGTGCACACGCGTGCACACGCGTGCACACGCGTGCACACGCGTGCACACACGCGCACGCACGCGCACCGCACGCCACGCACGACGCACGCACACACGTGCACGTCTGTGCACGCACGCGCACGCACGCGCACGCACGCGCATGCACAGCGCACGCACAGCACGCCACCCCCCGGCACGCACGCGCGTGCACGCGCACGCAACAACGTGCAACCACGTGAACACGCGTGCACATACGTGCACCCACGTGTGCACACGCGTGGACGTGCACGCGCGCGCCTCACGCACGCGCACGCGCGCACGCGCGCGCACGCACGCGCACCGCGCACGCCACGCCCGCGCACCACGCACGGCACGGCACGTGCACGCACGTGCACACGCGGCCACCCACGCGCACGCACGCGCACGCACGCGCACGCACGCGCACGCGCGCACGCACGCGCACGCACGCGCACGCACGCGCACGGCGCTGCACGCACAGCGCACGCACGCGGCTGCGCAACGCGCGTGCGCACGCGCACGCACGCGTGCGCGCACGCACGCGCACGCGCGCACGCACGCGCACGCACGCGCACGCACGCGCACGCACGCACGCGCACGCACGCACGCGCACGCACACACGTGCACGCGCACGCACACACGTGCACGCGCACGCACACACGTGCACGCACGTGCACGCACGTGCACACACGTGCACCCGCGTGCACACGCGTGCACACACGTGCACGCGTGTGCACGCACGTGCACGCACGCGCACGCACGCGCACGCACGCCCACGCACGTGCACACGCGTGCACCCGCGTGCACACGCGTGCACACACGTGCACGCGTGTGCACGCACGTGCACGCACGCGCACGCACGCGCACGCACGCCACGCACGCGCACGCACGCGCACGCACGTGCACGCACGCGCACGCACGCGCACGCACACGCACGCACGCACGTGCACGCACGCACGTGCACGCACGCGCACGCACGTGCGCACGCACGTGCACGCACGTGCACAGACGTGCACGCGTGTGCAAACACGTGCACGCACGTGCGCACGCACGTGCACGCACGTGCACGCACGTGCACACACGTGCACGCGTGTGCAAACACGTGCACACACGCGCACGCACGTGCACGCACGTGCACGCACGTGCACGCACGCGCACGCACGCGCACGCACGCGCACGCACGCGCACGCACGCACGCGCACGCGCAATCACGCGCACGCACGTGCACGCACGTGCACGCACGTGCACGCACGTGCGCCCACGTGCACACACACGTGCACACACGTGTGTGCACACACGTGCACGTGTGTGCACACACGTGCACGCACGTGCACGCACGTGCACGCACGTGCACGCACGTGCACGCACACACGTGCACACACGCGCACGCACGCGCACGCACGCGCACGCACGCGCACGCACGCGCACGCACGCGCACGCACGCACGTGCACGCGCACGCACGCACGTGCACAGACGTGCACACACGTGCACGCGTGTGCAAACACGTGCACGCACGTGCGGACGCACGTGCACGCACGTGCACGCACGTGCACGCACGTGCACACACGTGCACGCACGCGCACGCACGTGCACGCACGCGCACGCACACGCACACGCACGCGCACAGACGTGCACACGCGTGCACGTGTGTGCACGCGTGTGCACGCACGTGCGCACGCACGTGCACACACGTGCACGCACGCGCACGCACGCGCACGCGCGCGCACGCACGCGCACGCACGCACGTGCACGCGCACGCACGCGCACGCGCGCGCACGCACGCGCACGTGCAATCAAGCGCACGCGCGCGCACTGCGCACGCACGCACGCGCACGCACACGCACGCGCACAGACGTGCACACACGTGCACGCGTGTGCAATCACGTGCACGCGTGTGCAATCACGTGCACGCACGTGCGCACGCACGTGCACGCACGTGCACGCACGTGCACACGCGTGCACGCACGTGCACGCACGCACGCGCACGCACGCGCACGCGCACACGTGCACACGCGTGCACGCACGTGCACGCACGTGCACGCACGCGCACGCACGCGCACGCACGCGCGCGCACGCACGCGCACGCACGCGCACGTGCAATCACGCGCACGCGCGCGCACGCGCACACGTGCACACGCGTGCACACACGTGCACGCATGTGCACGCACGTGCACGCACGTGCACGCACGTGCACGTGTGTGCACACACGTGCACAGACGTGCACACACGCGCACGCACGCGCATGAACGCGCACGCACGCGCACGCACGCACGTGCGTGCACGCGCGTGCACGCGTGTGCACACACGTGCACACACGTGCACACGCACGCAAACACGTGCACACACGTGCACACGCGTGCACACGCGTGCACACGCGTGCACACACGCGCACGCACGCGCACGCACGCGCACGCACGCGCACGTCTGTGCACGCACGCGCACGCACGCGCGTGCACGCGCACGCACACACGTGCACACACGTGAACACGCGTGTGCACACGTGGGTGCACGCACGCACGCGCACGCACGCACGTGCACGCACGTGCACGCACGTGCACGCACGTGCACGCGCGTGCACGCACGCGCACGCACGCGCACGCACGCGCACGCACGCACACACGTGCACGCGCACGCACACACGTGCACGCGCACGCACACACGTGCACGCACGCGCACGCACGCGCACGCACGTGCGCACGCACGTGCGCACGCACGTGCACGCACGTGCACAGACGTGCACGCGTGTGCAAACACGTGCACGCACGTGCGCACGCACGTGCACGCACGTGCACGCACGTGCACACACGTGCACGCGTGTGCAAACACGTGCACGCACGTGCACGCACGTGCACGCACGTGCACGCACGTGCACGCACGCGCACGCACGCGCACGCACGCGCACGCGTGTGCAAACACGTGCACACACGTGCACGCACGTGCACGCACGTGCACGCGCGTGCACGCACGTGCACGCACGCGCACGCACGCGCACGCACGCGCACGCACGTGCACGCACGTGCACGCACGCGCACGCACGCGCACGCACGCGCACGCGCAATCACGCGCACGCACGTGCACGCACGTGCACACACGTGCGCCCACGTGCACACACGTGCACACACGTGTGTGCACACACGTGCACGTGTGTGCACACACGTGCACACACGTGCACGCACGTGCACGCACGTGCACGCACGTGCACGCACACACGTGCACACACGTACACGCACGCGCACGTGCAATCACGCGCACGCGCGCGCACACGCACACACGTGCACGCGCACGCACACACGTGCACGCGCGTGCACGCACGTGCACCCACGCGCACGCACACACGTGCACGCGCACGCACACACGTGCACGCGCGTGCACGCACGTGCACCCACGTGCACACACGTGCACGCGCACGCACGTGCACGCACGTGCACGCACGTGCACGCACGTGCACCCACGTGCACACGCGTGCACGCGTGTGCACGCACGCGCACGCACGCACGCGCACGCACGCACACGCACGCACGCGCACGCACACACGTGCACGCGCACGCACGCGCACGCACGCACGTGCACACACGTGCACACACGTGCACGCATGTGCACGCACGTGCACGCACGTGCACGCACGTGCACGTGTGTGCACACACGTGCACAGACGTGCACACACGCGCACGCACGCGCACGCACGCACGCGCATGAACGCGCACGCACGCGCACGCACACGCACGTGCGTGCACGCGCGTGCACGCGTGTGCACACACGTGCACACACGTGCACACGCACGCAAACACGTGCACACACGTGCACACGCGTGCACACGCGTGCACACGCGTGCACACACGTGCACACACGCGCACGCACGCGCACGCACGCGCACGCACACACGTGCACGTCTGTGCACGCACGCGCACGCACGCGCACGCACGCGCGTGCACGCGCACGCACACACGTGCGCACACACGTGAACACGCGTGTGCACACGTGGGTGCACGCACGCACGCGCACGCACGCACGCGCACGCACGTGCACGCACGTGCACGCACGTGCACGCGTGTGCACGCACGCGCACGCACGCGCACGCACGCACGCACGCGCACGCACACACGTGCACGCGCACGCACACACGTGCACGCGCACGCACACACGTGCACGCGCACGCACACACGTGCACGCACGCGCACGCACGCGCACGCACGTGCACAGACGTGCACGCGTGTGCAAACACGTGCACGCACGTGCGCACGCACGTGCACGCACGTGCACGCACGTGCACACACGTGCACGCGTGTGCAAACACGTGCACACACGTACACGCACGCGCACGCACGCGCACGCACGCGCACGCACGCGCACGCACGCGCACGCACACACGCACGTGCACAGACGTGCACACACGTGCACGCGTGTGCAAACACGTGCACGCACGTGCACGCACGTGCACGCACGTGCACACACGTGCACGCACGTGCACACACGTGCACGCACGCGCACGCACGTGCACGCACGCGCACGCACACGCACGCGCACAGACGTGCACACGCGTGCACGTGTGTGCACGCGTGTGCACGCACGTGCGCACGCACGTGCACACACGTGCACGCACGCGCACACACGTGCACGCACGCGCACGCACGCGCACGCGCGCGCACGCGCACGCACGCACGTGCACGCGCACGCACGCGCACGCACGCACGCGCACGCACGCACGTGCACGCGCACGCACGCACGCGCGCGCACGCACGCGCACGCACGCACGTGCACGCGCACGCACACACGTGCACACGCGTTCACACGCGTGCACACACGTGCACACGCGTGCACGCACGCGCACGCACACGCACGCACGTGCACGCACGCGCACGCACGTGCACAGACGTGCACGCGTGTGCAAACACGTGCACGCACGTGCGCACGCACGTGCACGCACGTGCACGCACGTGCACGCACGTGCACGCACGCGCACGCACGTGCACGCACGCGCACGCGCACGCGTGTGCAAACACGTGCACACACGTGCACGCACGTGCACGCACGTGCACGCGCGTGCACGCACGTGCACGCACGCGCACGCACGCGCACGCACGCGCACGCACGCGCACGCACGCGCACGCACGCGCACGCGCAATCACGCGCACGCACGTGCACGCACGTGCACACACGTGCACACACGTGCACGTGTGTGCACACACGTGCACACACGTGCACGCACGTGCACGCACGTGCACGCACGTGCACGCACACACGTGCACACACGTACACGCACGCGCACGTGCAATCACGCGCACGCGCGCGCACGCGCACGCACGCGCACGCACACACGTGCACGCGCACGCACACACGTGCACGCGCGTGCACGCACGTGCACCCACGTGCACACACGTGCACGCGCACGCACGTGCACGCACGTGCACGCACGTGCACCCACGTGCACACGCGTGCACGCGTGTGCACGCACGCGCACGCACGCACGCGCACGCACGCACACGCACGCACGCGCACGCACACACGTGCACGCGCACGCACGCGCACGCACGCACGTGCACACACGTGCACACACGTGCACGCATGTGCACGCACGTGCACGCACGTGCACGCACGTGCACGTGTGTGCACACACGTGCACAGACGTGCACACACGCGCACGCACGCGCACGCGCACGCACGCACGCGCATGAACGCGCACGCACGCGCACGCACGCACACGCACGTGCGTGCACGCGCGTGCACGCGTGTGCACACACGTGCACACACGTGCACACGCACGCAAACACGTGCACACACGTGCACACGCGTGCACACGCGTGCACACGCGTGCACACACGTGCACACACGCGCACGCACGCGCACGCACGCACGCGCACGCACACACGTGCACGTCTGTGCACGCACGCGCACGCACGCGCACGCACGCGCACGCACGCGCGTGCACGCGCACGCACACACGTGCACACACGTGAACACGCGTGTGCACACGTGGGTGCACGCACGCACGCGCACGCACGCACGCGCACGCACACACGTGCACGCGCACGCACACACGTGCACGCGCAAGGGCAACACAGTGCACGCACGCGCACGCACGCGCACGCACGTGCGCACGCACGTGCGCATGCACGTGCACGCACGTGCACAGACGTGCACGCGTGTGCAAACACGTGCACGCACGTGCGCACACACGTGCACGCACGTGCACGCACGTGCACACACGTGCACGCACGTGCACACACGTGCACACACGTGCACGCACGTGCACGCACGTGCACGCACGCGCACGCACGCGCACGCACGCGCACGCGCACGCGTGTGCAAACACGTGCACACACGTGCACGCACGTGCACGCACGTGCACGCACGCGCACGCACGCGCACGCACGCGCACGCACGCGCACGCACACACGTGCACGCGCACGCACGCACGTGCACACACGTGCACACACGTGCACGCATGTGCACGCACGTGCACGCACGTGCACGCACGTGCACGTGTGTGCACACACGTGCACAGACGTGCACACACGCGCACGCACGCGCGCACGCACGCACGCGCACGTGCACGCGCACGCACGCCACACGCACGTGCGTGCACGCGCGTGCACGCGTGTGCACACACGTGCACACACGTGCACAACGCACGCAAACACGTGCACACACGCGCACACGCGTGCACACGCGTGCACACGCGTGCACACCACGCGCACGCACGCGCACGCACGCTCACAGCACGCGCACGCACGCGCACGCACACACGTGCACGTCTGTGCACGCACGCGCACGCACGCGCACGCACGCGCACGCACGCGCGTGGCGCGCGCACGCGCGTGCACCGCGCGTGCACGCGCACGCACACACGTGCACACACGTGAACACGCGTGCACATACGTGCACCCACGTGTGCACACGCGTGGACGTGCACGCGCGCGCACGCACGCACGCACGCACGCGCACGCACGTGCACGCACGTGCACGCGTGTGCACGCACGCGCACGCACGCGCACGCGTGTGCACGCGCACGCACGCGCACGCACGCGCACGCACGCGCACGCGTGTGCACGCGCACGCACGCGCACGCACGCGCACGCACGCACGCGCACGCACACACGTGCACGTCTGTGCACGCACGCGCACGCACGCGCACGCACG
>NW_026890863.1:0-5120 GCF_015708825.2 Lethenteron reissneri | reverse complement strand
GCACGTGCGTGCACGTGCGTGCGCGTGCGTGCACGTGGGTGCACGTGCGTGCACGTGCGTGCACGCACGTGCACGTGTGTGCGTGCGCGTGCACGTGTGTGCGTGCGCGTGCGTGCGCGTGCGCGTGCGCGCGCGTGCGCGTGATTGCACGTGCGCGTGCGTGCGCGTGCGTGCGCGCGCGTGCGTGCGCGTGCGTGCGCGTGCGTGCACACGCGTGCACGCGTGTGCACGTGTGTGCACGCGTGTGCACGCGTGTGCACGCACGTGCGTGTGCGTGCGGCGCGTGCGTGCGCGTTCATGCGCGTGCGCGTGTGTGCACGTCTGTGTGTGCACACACGTGCACGTGCGTGCACGTGCGTGCACGTGTGTGCACGTGCGTGCGTGCGCGTGCACGTGCGTGCGTGCGCGTGCGTGCGTGTGCGTGCGTGCGCGTGCGTGCGCGTGCGTGCACACGCGTGCACGCGTGTGCACGTGGGTGCACGTGCGTGCACGTGCGTGCACGTGCGTGCACGTGCGTGCGCGTGCGTGCACGTGGGTGCACGTGCGTGCACGTGCGTGCACGCGCGTGCACGTGTGTGCGTGCGCGTGCACGTGTGTGCGTGCGCGTGCGTGCGCGTGCGCGTGCGCGCGCGTGCGCGTGATTGCACGTGCGCGTGCGTGCGGTGCGTGCGCGCGCGTGCTGGTGCGCGTGCGTGCGCGTGCGTGCACGTGCGTGCACGTGCGTGCACGCGTGTGCACGTGTGTGCGTGCACGTGCGTGCGCGTGCGCGTGCGTGCGCATGCGTGTGTGCACGTGTGTGCGTGCGCGTGCACGTGCGTGCGTGCGCGTGCGTGCGCGCGCGTGCGCGTGCGTGCGCGTGCACGTGCGTGCGTGCGCGTGCGTGCGCGCGCGTGCGCGTGCGTGCGCGTGCGTGCACGCGTGCGCGTGCGTGCGCGCGCGTGCGCGTGCGTGCGCGTGCGTGCACGTGTGTGCGCGTGCGTGCACGTGTGTGCACGTGCGTGCGCACGTGCGTGCACACGCGTGCACACACGTGCACGCGTGTGCACGTCTGTGCGCGTGCGTGTGCGTGTGCGTGCGCGTGCGTGCACGTGCGTGCGCGTGCGTGCACGTGCGTGCACGTGCGTGCGCGTGCGTGCGCGTGCGTGCACGTGCGTGCACGTGCGTGCACGTGCGTGCACGTGCGTGCACGTGCGTGCACGTGTGTGCGTGCGCGCGCGTGCGCGTGCGTGCGCGTGTGTGCACGTGCGTGCACGTGCGTGCACGTGTGTGCGTGCGCGTGCACGTGTGTGCGTGCGCGTGCACGTGTGTGCGTGCGCGTGCGTGCGTGCGCGTGCGTGCGCGTGCGTGCACACGCATGCGTGCACGTGCGTGCCACACGCGTGCACGTGCGTGCACGCGTGTACACGGGGTGCACGCGTGTGCACGTGCGTGCACGTGCGTGCGTGCGCGTGCGTGCGCGTGCGTGCACGTGTGTGCACGTGCGTGCACACACGTGCACGTGTGTGCACACCCGTGTGTGCACGTGTGTGCACGTGGGCGCACGTGTGTGCACGTGCGTGCACGTGCGTGCGCGTGATTGCGCGTGCGCGTGCGTGCGTGCGCGTGCGTGCACGTGCGTGCACGTGCGTGCGCGTGCGTGCGCGTGCGTGCGCGTGTGTGCACGTGTTTGCACACGCGTGTGCGTGCGCGTGCTTGCGCGTGCGTGCACGTGCGTGCACGTGCGTGCACGTGCGTGCACGTGCGTGCACGTGCGTGCACGTGTTTGCACACGCGTGCACGTCTGTGCGTGCGCGTGCGTGCGCGTGCACGTGTGTGCGTGCGCGTGCGTGCGTGCGCGTGCGTGCGCGTGCGTGCGCGTGCGTGCACGTGCGTGCACGTGCGTGCGTGCGCGTGCGTGCGTGCACCCACGTGTGCACACGCGTGTTCACGTGTGTGCACGTGTGTGCGTGCGCGTGCACGCGCGTGCGTGCGCGTGCGTGCGCGTGCGTGCGCGTGCGTGCGCGTGCGTGCACAGACGTGCACGTGTGTGCGCGTGCGTGCGCGTGCGCGTGCGTGCGCGTGCGTGCACGTGTGTGCACGCGTGTGCACGCGTGTGCACGCGTGTGCACGTGTGTGCACGTGTTTGCGTGCGTGCACGTGCGTGCACGTGTTTGCACACGCGTGCACGTGTGTGCACGTGCGTGCACGTGCGTGCACGTGCGTGCGCACGTGCGTGGAAGTGTTTGCACACGCGTGCACGTCTGTGCACGTGCGTGCACGTGCGTGCGCACGTGCGTGCGCACGTGCGTGCACGTGCGTGCGCGTGCGTGCACGTGTGTGCGTGCGCGTGCGTGCGCGTGCACGTGTGTGCGTGCGCGTGCGTGCGTGCGCGTGCGTGCGCGTGCGTGCACGCGCGTGCACGCGCGTGCACGTGCGTGCACGTGCGTGCACGTGCGTGCACGTGCGTGCGTGCGCGTGCGTGCGTGCACCCACGTGTGCACACGCGTGTTCACGTGTGTGCACGTGTGTGCGTGCGCGTGCACGCGCGTGCGTGCGAGTGCGTGCGCGTGCGTGCGCGTGCGTGCGCGTGCGTGCACAGACGTGCACGTGTGTGCGCGTGCGTGCGCGTGCGTGCGCGTGCGTGCGCGTGCGTGCACGTGTGTGCACGCGTGTGCACGCGTGTGCACGCACGTGCGTGTGCGTGCGTGCGCGTGCGTGCGCGTTCATGCGCGTGCGCGTGTGTGCACGTCTGTGTGTGCACACACGTGCACGTGCGTGCACGTGCGTGCACGTGCGTGCACATGCGTGCACGTGTGTGCACGTGTGTGCACGTGCGTGCGTGCGCGTGCACGTGCGTGCGTGCGCGTGCGTGCGTGTGCGTGCGTGCGCGTGCGTGCGCGTGCGTGCACACGCGTGCACGCGTGTGCACGTGTGTGCACGCGTGTGCACGCGTGTGCACGCACGTGCGTGTGCGTGCGTGCGCGTGCGTGCGCGTTCATGCGCGTGCGCGTGTGTGCACGTCTGTGTGTGCACACACGTGCACGTGCGTGCACGTGCGTGCACGTGCGTGCACATGCGTGCACGTGTGTGCACGTGTGTGCACGTGCGTGCGTGCGCGTGCACGTGCGTGCGTGCGCGTGCGTGCGTGTGCGTGCGTGCGCGTGCGTGCGCGTGCGTGCACACGCGTGCACGCGTGTGCACGTGGGTGCACGTGCGTGCACGTGCGTGCACGTGCGTGCACGTGCGTGCGCGTGCGTGCACGTGGGTGCACGTGCGTGCACGTGCGTGCACGCACGTGCACGTGTGTGCGTGCGCGTGCACGTGTGTGCGTGCGCGTGCGTGCGGTGCGCGTGCGCGCGCGTGCGCGTGATTGCACGTGCGCGTGCGTGCGCGTGCGTGCGCGCGCGTGCGTGCGCGTGCGTGCGCGTGCGTGCACACGCGTGCACGCGTGTGCACGTGTGTGCACGCGTGTGCACGCGTGTGCACGCACGTGCGTGTGCGTGCGTGCGCGTGCGTGCGCGTTCATGCGCGTGCGCTGTGTGCACGTCTGTGTGTGCACACACGTGCACGTGCGTGCACGTGCGTGCACGTGTGTGCACGTGCGTGCGTGCGCGTGCACGTGCGTGCGTGCGCGTGCGTGCGCGTGCGTGCGTGCGCGTGCGTGCGCGTGCGTGCACACGTGCACGCGTGTGCACGTGGGTGCACGTGCGTGCACGTGCGTGCACGTGCGTGCACGTGCGTGCGCGTGCGTGCACGTGGGTGCACGTGCGTGCACGTGCGTGCACGCGCGTGCACGTGTGTGCGTGCGCGTGCACGTGTGTGCGTGCGCGTGCGTGCGCGTGCGCGTGCGCGCGCGTGCGCGTGATTGCACGTGCGCGTGCGTGCGCGTGCGTGCACGCGCGTGCGTGCGCGTGCGTGCGCGTGCGTGCACGTGCGTGCACGTGCGTGCACGCGTGTGCACGTGTGTGCGTGCACGTGTGCGCGTGCGCGTGCGTGCGCATGCGTGTGTGCACGTGTGTGCGTGCGCGTGCACGTGCGTGCGTGCGCGTGCGTGCGCGCGCGTGCGCGTGCGTGCGCGTGCACGTGCGTGCGTGCGCGTGCGTGCGCGCGCGTGCGCGTGCGTGCGCGTGCGTGCACGCGTGCGCGTGCGTGCGCGCGCGTGCGCGTGCGTGCGCGTGCGTGCACGTGTGTGCGCGTGCGTGCACGTGTGTGCACGTGCGTGCGCACGTGCGTGCACACGCGTGCACACACGTGCACGCGTGTGCACGTCTGTGCGCGTGTGTGCGTGTGCGTGCGCGTGCGTGCACGTGCGTGCGCGTGCGTGCACGTGCGTGCACGTGCGTGCGCGTGCGTGCGCGTGCGTGCACGTGCGTGCACGTGCGTGCACGTGCGTGCACGTGCGTGCACGTGCGTGCACGTGTGTGCGTGCGCGCGCGTGCGCGTGCGTGCGCGTGTGTGCACGTGCGTGCACGTGCGTGCACGTGTGTGCGTGCGCGTGCACGTGTGTGCGTGCGCGTGCACGTGTGTGCGTGCGCGTGCGTGCGTGCGCGTGCGTGCGCGTGCGTGCACACGCGTGCGTGCACGTGCGTGCACACGCGTGCACGTGCGTGCACGCGTGTACACGTGGGTGCACGCGTGTGCACGTGCGTGCACGTGCGTGCGTGCGCGTGCGTGCGCGTGCGTGCACGTGTGTGCACGTGCGTGCACGTGCGTGCACGTGTGTGCGTGCGCGTGCACGTGTGTGCGTGCGCGTGCACGTGTGTGCGTGCGCGTGCGTGCGTGCGCGTGCGTGCGCGTGCGTGCACACGCGTGCGTGCACGTGCGTGCACACGCGTGCACGTGCGTGCACGCGTGTACACGTGGGTGCACGCGTGTGCACGTGCGTGCACGTGCACGTGCGTGCGCGTGCGTGCGCGTGCGTGCGCGTGCGTGCACAGACGTGCACGTGTGTGCGTGCGCGTGCGTGCGCGCGCGTGCGTGCGTGCGTGCGCGCACGCGTGCGTGCGTGCGCGTGCGTGCGCGTGCGTGCGCGTGCGCGCGCGTGCGTGCGTGCGCGCGCGTGCACGTCCACGCGTGTGCACACGTGGGTGCACGTATGTGCACGCGTGTTCACGTGTGTGCACGTGTGTGCGTGCGCGTGC
>NW_026890862.1:0-94473 GCF_015708825.2 Lethenteron reissneri | reverse complement strand
GGGTACAGACACCTAGCCTGGCACCGGGGGGGGGGGGTGAGTGGGGGAGGTACAGACACCTAGCCTGGCACCGGAGGGTGATTGGGGGGGGTACAGACACGCACGTGCACCCACGTGCACACACGTGCACGCACGTGCACGCACGCGCACGCACGCGCACGCACGCGCACACACTCTTGGTTGTGTCACCGCCTGCCCGTCAGTATTACAACGCGTGCCGCTTGCACGCCCCAACCTCCCCCTCCTCCACCCCTGTCTCGTCCTCCTCGTTCGCGTGACGTTGTCTCTCGCCGCCTCGTTCGCGTGCCGTCCGCTCGCCTGCATGCCTGCCTGCCTGTGTGCGCGTGCCTGTGTGTGTGCGTGCCTGTCTTCGTACCTGCGTGCGTGTGCCTGCGTGTGTGTGTGCATGCCTGCGTGTGTGCCTGCGTGTGTGCGTGCCTGTCTGCATGCCTGTCTTCGTGCCTGCGGATGTGCCTGCGTGTGTGTGTGTGCGTGTGTGTGCCTGCGTGTGCCTGCGTGTGTGTGCGTGTGCCTGCGTGTGCGTGCCCATCGTTCTTTCCCGTGTCGGTCGGTCGGCGTAACCATTCCACGTCTGATTCCCTGGTCGGTCGGTCGGCTGGTCGGTCGATCTGTGGGTGTCGCTTGACCTGGGGTCGTCGCCCGGCCTCGTCTCTGCCCGTCATGCTCGAGGCGAGACGCTCGAACTCCGTTCCGCTCACGCCAACCAAGAACATGAACCGCTAGGTGGGCGGGTGGCTGGCTGAGTGGGTGGCTGGCTGAGTGAGTGGCTGGCTGAGTGAGTGGGTGACTGGCTGAGTGGGTGGGTGGCTGGGTGGGTGGGTGGGTGGCTGGCTGAGTGAGTGGCTGGCTGAGTGGGTGGCTGGCTGAGTGAGTGGCTGGCTGGCTGAGTGGGTGACTGGCTGAGTGGGTGGGTGGCTGGGTGGGTGGGTGGCTGGCTGAGTGAGTGGCTGACTGGCTGAGTGGGTGGGTGGCTGGCTGAGTGGGTGGGTGGCTGAGTGAGTGGGTGGCTGGCTGAGTGGGTGACTGTCTGAGTGAGTGGGTGGCTGGGTGGGTGGCTGGCTGGCTGAGTGGGTGGGTGGCTGGGTGGGTGGGTGGCTGGCTGAGTGAGTGGCTGACTGGCTGAGTGGGTGGGTGGCTGGCTGAGTGGGTGACTGTCTGAGTGAGTGGGTGGCTGGCTGAGTGGGTGGGTGGCTGGCTGAGTGGGTGACTGGCTGAGTGGGTGGGTGGCTGGGTGGGTGGCTGGCTGGCTGAGTGAGTGGCTGGCTGGCTGAGTGAGTGGCTGACTGGCTGAGTGGGTGACTGAGTGAGTGGGTGGCTGGCTGAGTGGGTGGGTGGCTGGCTGAGTGGGTGACTGGCTGAGTGGGTGGGTGGCTGGCTGAGTGGGTGACTGGCTGAGTGGGTGGGTGGCTGAGTGGGTGGGTGGCTGGCTGAGTGGGTGACTGGCTGAGTGGGTGGCTGGCTGAGTGGGTGGCTGGCTGAGTGGGTGGGTGCCTGGCTGAGTGGGTGGGTGGCTGGCTGAGTGGGTGGGTGGCTGGCTGAGTGGGTGGGTGACTGGCTGAGTGGGTGGCTGGCGGACTGAGTGAGTGGGTGGCTGGCTGGCTGAGTGAGTGGCTGGATGAGTGGGTGACTGGCTGAGTGGGTGGGTGGCTGGCTGAGTGAGTGGCTGACTGGCTGAGTGGGTGACTGGCTGAGTGGGTGGGTGACTGAGTGGGTGGCTGGCTGAGTGGGTGGCTGGCTGAGTGAGTGTGGCTGGCTGAGTGTGGGTGGGTGAGGGTTGGTCCTGCACCGTAGACAAAAGAGTTGAGGCGATGCCCGACGCGTCGCGTTGGCTCCCTACTTAAGAGTTTTTTTTTTTGCCAGAAGTCTGGGCTGGGCTGGCTATGCTTGGCTGTGCGGGCGGGCTGGGCTGGGTTGGTCTGGGCTGGCTGGGTTGGCCTGGCCTGGGCTGGCCATAGACTTATACAGAACCACAGACTTAACATTCAGTCGATATCCATAGACTCGCACACAGACCCATAGACACTCGCACACACAGGGACCCATAGACTCCTTTCAGCGACAACTGCTGCCAGCTCATGTGGGGTGAGTATGAAGCCGAGCTCTCTTTATCTCGTCCGGCCACCGATGTGGATGTCAGAGCCACCACCAACACCCCGGGCCGGGAGTCGAACCTCGCCCATCGTGTCTGACGTTCGCAGCCCCACCACCACAGCGCTCGATTGCCAGCGGGAAGGGGGAAACCAACAACAACACACCCATGGTGTTCGTAAGTGGGGGTAAGCGGGGGGTGGTGTTCGTAAGTGGGGGTAAGCGGGGGGTGGTGTTCGTAAGTGGGGGTATGCGGGGGGGTGGTGTTCGTAAGTTGGGGTATGCGGGGGGTGGTGTTCGTAAGTGGGGGTATGAGGGGGGTGGTGTTCGTAAGTGGGGGTATGCGGGGGGGGTGTTCGTAAGTGGGGGTATGCGGGAGGGTGGTGTTCGTAAGTGGGGGTATGCGGGGGGGTGGTGTTCGTAAGTTGGGGTATGCGGGGGGTGGTGTTCGTAAGTGGGGGTATGCGGGGGTGGTGTTCGTAAGTGGGGGTATGCGGGGGGGGTGTTCATAAGTGGGGGAATGCGGGGGGGGGGTGTTCGTAAGTGGGGGTATGCGGGGGGTGGTGTTCGTAAGCGGGGGGGTGGTGTTCGTAAGTGGGGGTATGCGGGGGTGGTGTTCGTAAGTGGGGGTATGCGGGGGGTGCTGTTCGTAAGCGGGGGGGTGGTGTTCATAAGTGGGGGTATGCGGGGGGTTTGTTCGTAAGTGGGGGACCGCCTAGCCCGTCAGTACCGCTACTCTGCCGCGCGGTGGCGCCGCTTCTCACCCAGCGGCCACCGCCAGCGCCACGACCTCATCTGGAAGCAACTCACGGGACGAGCAGCAGAGAGAGACAGAGAGAGAGAGACAGAGAGAGTGGGGGGGGGGGTACAGACACCTAGCCTCGCATCGGGGGGGGGGGGGTGAGTGGGGGAGGTACAGACACCTAGCCTGGCACCGGGGGGTGATTGGGGGGGGGTACAGACACCTAGCCTGGCACCGTGGTGGTGATGATTTAACAAGCAGAGAGAGACACAGAGAGAGAGGGGGGTGAGTGGGGGTGGGTACAGACACCTAGCCTGGCACCGGGGGGGGGGGGGTGAGTGGGGGAGGTACAGACACCTAGCCTGGCACCGGAGGGTGATTGGGGGGGGTACAGACACCTAGCCTGGCACCGCTGGTGATGATTACCTCCCGTGGCCACCAGTCCCTTCGCACTCACAACTGACTCCCCTGTTATTATTCGTAAGTGGGGGTGCGGGGGGGTGGTGTTCGTAAGTGGGTGTAAGCGGGGGGGGGGGGTGTTCGTAAGTGGGGGTATGCGGGGGGGTGGTGTTCGTAAGTGGGGGTATGCGGGGGGGGGGGTGTTCGTAAGTGGGGGTATGCGGGGGGGGGGGTGTTCGTAAGCGGGGAGTGTTCGTAATCACGGACACACACACGTACACACGCGTATACACACACGCGTACACACGCGTATATGTAGGGGTGACACGCGCTGGAAAATGGGATCGTGTGTGCTACCCGTCAAGTGGTCTCCCGCCGTAATTTACAATATTACATACACACACACAGTGTACACGTGTGTACACACACACACAGTGTACACGTGTGTACACACTGTCCATGTGTGTGTGTACACACACAATAATGTCCACATTGTTGAGCTGAGCTCACACACCCAAGGGGTCTCTGTTCAAGGGAGGGAGCAATGGAAAATGAATCTTAATCAACTTAAACTCCAACTCCGCTCTGTGACGTCACCGCTCAGCATGACCTCATCGGCGTGAAACGCCAGGGGGAGGTGTACCTTGCTAGTGACGTCATGTCACCAAAGTATTCACCCCAACCGGTCTCAAGGGAGCGTGACGTCACCTCTGCCTGGGTCACTTCCGTTATCTGTTCAAGCACTATCCTTATTTGGGCAAAGCCACGCCAACTGACTGGCGGTTCATTAACATAATTTATTCGTGAAAGACGTCACGAGTTCGTTGTGACCGGTTCGGCACCCACGGCCCATCCCTCCACAAGTGGGCCAGGCTCATTAACATAATTTATGTAAGTTACAGAGCCGCTCAAGTGACGTCATGTCACCTGCTGCTGACGCGTGACGTCACGAGGTAACGGAATGTTGCCGCTCCGCGCGGGAACTGAAATCTGAGGTGAGAAATTCTCATCGCGGTTGTGGTGGTTGTTGTTGTTGTGGTTGTTGTTGTGGTTGTTGTGGTGGTTGTTGTTGTGGTTGTTGTTGTTGTTTACCGAGGTAGAGCCTCGCTCTCTCTCTCGTAGGGATGTCAATTGAGTAGCAGCGAGCATGGAAGCGATGTCCAGATTTAAACTTTACAACGCGGGGCCTAGTGCCTCCTGCCCTCGCCTGGTCGCGTTCGCTTCAATTCTCTCGCTTCGTTGAGCAATTTCGATGTAAAGCTTCTTTCGTGACTGCAGTGATTCATCTTCTTGGTTCTTTCGGTAAAGTCACGTAGAATAGAAATAAAAAAATAAAACAATAAAACTGTACAATTTAATTATGTTTTATATCACGTAGAATGGAAATAATGAAATAATATTCCCTTTTATTTTTATTATTTCCATTCTAAGTGACTTTACCGGAAAAACCAAGAAGATAGTTTAGCAACCTGTGGAAGAACGCGATCAGCCAGGCGAAGCGTTAGTTGTGTTAACTCGAGATGTGACGCTTTCGTGACTGCAAGGATTCATACTCTTAGGGTTTTTTCGGTAAAGTCACCGTGTAGGTAAAAAATGAATACAAATTCATAAAAGTAAAAATAGAAATAAAATATAAACAAATCACGACGTTTCGGAGGCAACACAAGTCTCCGTCATCAGGTGGCACCGTCACAGCCACATTTGCTGTATCAAGTGAGGCGTTTTTATTAATTTAATCTATAATGTAGACTGTAGCCTGGTTATTAAGCTGGGTGAGTGTACTGGCAGTCTATAATGTAGACTGTAGCGTGGTTATTAAGCTGGGTGAGTGCACTGGCAGTATATAATGTAGACTGTAGCCTGGTTATTAAGCTGGGTGAGTGCACTGGCAGTCTATAATGTAGACTGTAGCCTGGTTATTAAGCTGGGTGAGTGTACTGGCAGTATATAATGTAGACTGTAGCCTGGTTATTAAGCTGGGTGAGTGTACTGACAGTCTATAATGTAGACTGTAGCCTGGTTATTACGCTGGGTGAGTGCACTGGCAGTCTATAATGTAGACTGTAGCCTGGTTATTAAGATGGGTGAGTGCACTGGCAGTCTATAATGTAGACTGTAGCATGGTTATTAAGCTGGGTGAGCGTACTGGCAGTCTATAATGTAGACTGTAGCCTGGTTATTAAGCTGGGTGAGTGTACTGGCAGTCTATAATGTAGACTGTAGCCTGGTTATTAAGCTGGGTGAGTGTACTGGCAGTCTATAATGTAGATTGTAGCCTGGTTATTAAGCTGGGTAGTGTACTGGCAGTCTATAATGTAGACTATAATTTGCTGCATCAAGTGAGGCATGATTTATAATAATTTTATTATTTTATTTCAATTTTTACTTTTATTAATTTTAATTTCATTTTTTACCTACGTGGTGACTTTACCGAAAAAAACCTAAGAGTACGTGAGTTGGTGTGTTGACCGACTCTCTGTGTTGCATTACATTAAGTGTCTCTCTCTGTGCAGTCTCCAAACCTCCAAGTCTTTCATTGACACAAGGCCGTCATTATAACATGTTATAATAAGTATAATATTATGTTATAATATATAATAATTATAATGTTATAATAAGTATAATATGTTATAATAATTATATTAATATATATTAATTATAATGTTATAATAAGTATAATATGTCATAATTATAATGTTATAATAAGTATAATATGTCATAATTATAATGTTATAATATGTTATAATAAGTATAATAATCAAATATGCCCCCCCAATATGTTTCTGTAAAAATATTTGTAAATAATAATTGCGATGCTCTGTTAATAAAGACAACAATTTGCTAAACCTTGGCCACGAAATCTGGACTTGTCTTCATATAACAATGCATAGATTCCTGTTTGTAGGATTGCGTTGTACTTTATGAATCCCTAATCTCTGCCATTACATACTATGAAACAAGAAAGGTAAAAAAGAAAAAACAGAGCAATGTATTACAATACACTATTAGACATTATTGTATCAAATAAAACAAAGTCCATCCCATGTGCTAGTGAACTTTTAAAAATATTTTAGGGAGGAAATGGCAGGAAAATAGTTTTCAAATTTAGATATTTTTCTGGGGGGGGGGACCCCAGACCCGTGGAAGATTTGGTCCCCCCCAATGTTGACTCCATGGCTACGGCCTTGCATTGACGTGCTAGTTTCTCTACCCCCCCCCCCCCTCTCTATTTAAGGCCTCAACACAGAGGCGTTGTTTCTCTGTGTGCCTATGTGTGTCTCTCTCTGTGTCATCTCTCTCTGTGTGTCTATGTGTGTCTCTCTCTCTGTGTGTCTATGTGTGTGTGTCTCTCTCTGTGTGTCTCTGTGTCATCTCTCTCTGTGTGTCTATATGTGTCTCTTTCTGTGTCATCTCTCTCTGCTTATGTGTCTGTCTATGTGTCTCCATGTCTCTCTCTCAAATTGAGCAATCTTTGGAAGAACGTTATCAACCAGGTAGGGTGTTGACTGTTATGTTAGCTGACTCTAAGTTTAATAGGTTTGTTTCCTCTTTCATTTGTACCTGATGATGATTGCTTGTGTTGCAGTTGAAACGTCGTATGCTATTATATAATGTATTTATTTATTCTACGTGACTTTACCGAAAGAACCAAAGAGTATCTTGCTTAAGTTTTAATTTCCCTTCACCTGGCTCGCTACTTTGTAACTTGTTTTGTTTTAAATATTCACACAGTTTTTTTTCATTTTTTACCAGGCCACGCCCGCTTGAGCTGCTGTACCGCTCTTGTTTTCAAAAGCGACCTGCCCACAACAACAATAACAACAAGGTGAGGCTCGTCAACAGAGTGGCGGTGTTCACTCTAGACACGTGGCGGTGTTCACTCTAGACACGTGGCGGTGTTCACTCTAGACACGTGGCGGTGTTCACTCTCGACACGTGGCGGTGTTCACTCTAGACGCGTGGCGGTGTTCGCTTTGGACGCGTGGTGGTGTTCGCTCTAGACGCGTGGCAGTGTTCACTCTAGACGCGTGGCGGTGTTCACTCTAGACGCGTGGCGGTGTTTACTCTAGACGCGTGGCGGTGTTCACTCTGGACGCGTGGCGGCGTTCACTCTAGACACGTGGTGGTGTTCACTCTGGACGCGTGGCGGTGTTCACTCTGGACGCGTGGCGGTGTTCACTCTCTGCATGTGGAGTGGGGACAACCGGGGGACACGGAGGGAAATCGACGCGACCACGGGGGGAGAGAGAGAGAGGCACGCAAACTCCAAATATACAGCAGGCGTCAAGGCTGGGATCGAACCCACGACTTCCTGTATGCCAGGAGAGGTAGTTAACATCTCACCACGGAGAGAGAGAGACACGCAGCCTCGGCTGTGTTGATTGATCCTCAATGAATTACTTGGAGTGAGGAAGCATTAATACTGAGCAGGTGAAGGTGGCCAGGCGTGGGTCTGGACACACCACCACCTGTGAACCATGCCAGTGCGTGACAGTGGTGGAGCCAGTGGGGGTGGGGTGGCACGTGCCCCCCCAACGATCCGATATAAATCCCTAATTTTGATAGGATCATTGGGGTTTATTAGTAACTAGCTTCACTACCCGGCTTCGCCCGGGACTTGGATTCTTGTCTTGGATTAATTTAATATTCCCTCATAATTCAATGAAAAACCCTGAAAAAATTGATGCTTGCAAGAAGGAAGCCGAAACACTTCAATTTACCTAAATCGGATGTTTTCACTCAAGGAAATTCAACCTGAACCCACTGCTACGTCAGGTCGATTTTTGCCACTCGGGAAGGGAATGACGTGGCGTTCGCTTAGACATTCCAGACAGCATAAGCTGTGAAAATTTCATGACGCCAGAGCTCACAGCGTTGGAGAGTTTTTGCTGCTTCACACAAACAAACAGGTGTAAGTTCTGTTTTATATTTAAGATGGCAGTTGTACCCGTTCTTCACACGGATTTGTATTGAAACTCCGAGAAGCCATTGACTTCATCGGCCAGGAGCGAAGCGCCACCTAAAATCTCCCGGCACGCTGTGAACAGCTGTAGAAGTACGGCGCGCGAAGAGCCATGTGGTAGGGGGGTAAGCATTGCAGAGCGCTTAGCTCAGGTGTGATGCGGGTTGATGCCACATACGTCATGGTCATTTCCCCCCCCCCCCCCCCCCCCCCCAAAATACAAAAGTCTATTTTTCTTTCCTGAAGGCATCAACACGTTCAGCGAGCGCGATGACGATCACACGCGTCGAATGAAAAGCAAGGGACAAGTCCTTTCTTACTAACAACTCCTTTCTCACTAACAACTCCTTACTTACTAACAACTCTTGTAATTTTTCATTGCTGGAGGGGTTTCCCCCCCCTACCTGAAAATCCTGGCTCCACCTCTGAGTGTGTGACAGTGTCAAGTTTGTATTTGCAGTAAAGTCTATTAACTCTATTGAGCACAGAGGTTATATCAAAACAGTAATTTATTTTAGTTTTCCTCTGGAACTCTTTGTAAGAATGGAGTCAGGAAGTGATCACAGCACACACGTGCAGCAGCTGAAGTCGGAACTGCTCATCCCAGCAATCAAGGACATCTGTGCCTGGCATCACACCTCTAAGTTGTGATTGAACATTAATTTATGCATTTGTGCATTGTTGTATATGTTGGTTATCGAAATTTGTTATGTTGTATGCGTGCGTGGGTGAAATTATTATGTTGTATATGTGGGTTATGAATATTCAGTGAAAATAATAATAATTAAATGAAATTTGGCCAAATGTGTAATTATCCGGAAATATGTTAATTTATGTAATTATGCACATTTTAATTATGCCAATTCGAGAGGTAATCGTATTAATTATGCGAGTGGGTGTAATTATGATAATGCAAGTCGTTATGATAACCAGACCCCGCCTCGGTGACGAGGGTGGGTTATCGATCGGAATAAGGCAATTAATCGTATGCAGTTATGCAGGTGTGGTGTAAGTATGCAAGATTAACTTAGATTAACTCGGCATCGTTGTCTAGGTTCGTCTCATTCTCGCTTTAACATTCCCAGAGTGTGTATTCGTGGTTATATTTTAGGTCCCCGGTTCACCCCGTTATCGCTTTAACATTTACTGAGTATGTATTAGTGTGTTTATTAAGGTCACCAAGTTCAGATCTCAACGCAGAAGCAGATCTTATGCATAGATTTCAGGAAAGAATCACACAACCACTTCTGTATTGATCAATTTATTACTAATTCAACCTTAACTATGATATAGTATGCGAACTCTCAATCCCGGAACGTCAACACGGCATCAATACAGTATCATCAACGATTGTCTGATTTCACTTTGACAACGGCACATGGATCCCGCATAACGCGATGGTTGTTAGTGAGAGAGAGAGTCGTTAAAATATGCAAATACTATGCTAAGAAAACCTTAACGTTAATGAATGATTATACTCAATATTGTTCACGCAGTACCGCACTCCTTATTGATCATACGCAACCCTTATCACGTTGTTAGCACCTTGGGTCACGGGACAGTTGAATATTCTGTAGAGGATGCGAGTACGTGCGGCGATTATGACTGAAAGATACTTGAAAGATTATACGGCGATAAAAAAACACAATCAAAAACAGTTATTATTCTTAAAGGCACCAATCTCAACAGATACATCGGCAGGTTATCTGACAACAGAACGGCTCGGAGTAAGGGCCTGCGACGGTGCTCCTTTTCCGAAGATCGTTATCTTATACCAAGTTTACTAATTGGGGACCAGATCACCTGATAAGGATCCGGTGGGCCACCACTCCCCACGTGAGCGTGGCTCGGCGGAAGGAGGTGCCAAGAATCAGTTCGTATTGATGGATCTGTTGGGAATTTATGCGATTAAGAGTACAGCCCACTAAATATTAAAGATAAAAATTACGAATACTCTTATAAACGACGGATGGCCATCACTCGGTCTCGTTGTGATGCCTTCCCAGCCACGGATGGCTTATGGGTTCGAGTGTGTTTGAGTGGTAAGAGTTGTCTTGAATAGTCAGTGTTCGGAGTCGCTTCTTTATGTCAAACAGACGCCTGGTGGTCGTGTGGTGAGGGGGCGGTGCGCGTCATACGTATCAGTCGCTCCCCTGTCACCGTGGTGAACTGGTTAGGATGCCCGTTGATACGCTGTCGCAGTTCGGAACCCGGTCGGTAGGTGGCGCCCACAACTCGCTCGCAGCGTGCAGTGTTGGGTCGTCGCCAAACCGCGACCCTCACCACTCCGGCGGCAGCAGAGACCTCCGACTCGGCAGAGGTTGACCCACGCAGGCCGAGTTGAGCTGTCAAGCGGGTCTTGCCCGCCTGCAGAGGAGATGGGGAGCCGCTTGAGTCGAGCCCCGAGAGCCGGCTTTGGTAAGCCGATCGAACTCGGCTGAGTCCCAGACGAGCTGAAGAAGAGTCGAGCCGACCCGCTGGTCGCAGCTCGCTCCTGAGCCGACCCTCCCGGTCGAGCTCGCTCCTGGGTCGACCCGCTGGTCGCCCTCGCTCCTGAGTCGACCTGCTGGTCGCACTCCTGAGTCGACCCGCTGGTCGCACTAGTTTCCAATGCTCAGGATCCTTTCCTTTATGCCGAAAAATCCCCCTGGATCCCGCCCACAAGGCGGGGCTTCTTTCGATTTTTGCTGTGTCAGGATCTGTCCGTAGGCAGGTGTGTCCATGTGTGTGTCCGTACGTCCGTATGTCCTTGTGTGCATCACCCACGGTATATTCCGTTGTCACACTCCCTCCATAAACCCACGAGCAAACAATCAGATGTTACAAATTGCCTCGAGGTCATCTCTCTGTCTGGGTGCAATATTATCTCTTGTCTGGCCTTCTTCATGAACCCAAAACACAGACGTTACAAATCGTCTCATAGGCGTCTTTGTTCGTGTTGCACAACCTGGAGGGAGGGGCAACACTCTCTCCGACCCGGCGCACAAAGAAATGGTTAAAAAGTTTTAAGTTAACATTTGTCCCTTACTATTCCACAGTTATGATTCTGTATGTAACCTAAGGTCTGTCGTTTCCCATCGTGGTGCTTGACTCAAGTGGAGGTGTTTCCCCGAGCGTATACACACTCCTATCCCGCGCTGCGGGGATACAAAGACGGCCGGGATCTCCCTTTCTCTCCGACCCTGGGTTTAACATCGTTTTTTATTATGTATTTATATTCGACCTGGTGGTGATTCATCCCGTTATCCTGGCTTTTCATAAGTTTTACTTTTGTCTTTTCATGCATATGCTTCGGGTCGAGTTGTATAGAAAGTATTAAAGTGTAATAAAAGGACTCGAACACTTCTTTCTGTCTTCGTGTCTTTATTCAGGTTCACGTCTTTACCCACACGGCACTCTGTTATAACTCCTGTATTTGTAGCCCCCGGCTATTCACTGCTATTATAGCTTCCTCTCCCCTCTGACTCTCTGCTTCATCTACTGTAACCTCCTCCCTGCAGACTCGCTGCTACCCCTATGCAGACCCCCGCTGCTACCCCTATGTGCAGACCCTCTGGCTGTCACTGTATGCAGACCCGCTGCCCACCCTCTCTGTGCAGCCCCGCTGCTGACTGCAGCCTCCTCGCTGCTTCGGGTCGGTCACCGCTGGCCTACGGTGCCGATCCTCGCTCCCCCCGTGTTCGTGGCGATCTCGCCACACCCCGCTTCGCCCTTCGTGGCCTTCCTCTGTTCCTGGTTCCCCGTCACTCCCCTTGCTCTTCCGGTTCCCCTCCTTCTATACTCAACCCCTCTGCCCCCCACGTGACCTAACTCCTCCCCCCTTGACGGCACCTCAGAAGGGCCGTTTACAACCGCATTACAAAAGTATGGAAATAACATTTCATATTGACTTAATGATGGTGATGGTTCAGTAGGCGTAACTTGTGGCCTGGTTTAATTGGAGTGGGTGTGAATATCAATAACTTTAGCCTACCCTGTTGTTAAATTCCGACTTTAACGTTACTTTAATAGCAATACAGAATAATTGAGCTTTTTGTCTTAACTAGGCGAACGCGAACTTCTGGTGACCCCCGCAGCCTTGTTGTTCAGCTGGGTCTGCCTCCTTGAGAGATATACAACACTCTTTTAAATCAGCTGTGGCCATCCAACCTTCTGCTCTGGGAGTGTTATTCTTAATTTCAGGACAAAGGCCCCCTCACGTTCAGACGTGCAGGGTTGTTTAAATCAGCTCCCTCCCCTGTGCACACAGCCTTGAGCTGACCCACTTCATGTTTATCTTTGTTCCCTCAGCTGCAGGAGGACAAGGCGTACTTCTACCTCCCCCCTGTGTGCACGTGTTCTAACTAGCTCGGAATCCCTAAACACACAATCAGTGATGATTCCTGGCTTTCTGTGGTTGTGATTTAGACAAAGGCGCCTCTGCTTTCTTCCATTGCCTTTGAGTCGACACTGCCCTATTATTTGCCCATGTGCTGAGGTCATAGAATTCGTTTTGACTTCAGTAATATTAACATTCAGTATTGGATTAGCAAATGGGCAATGGTTCATTGATGTAGCTCGCAGCCTGGTCTCCAATTTGAGCGAGCGCGAGGATCGATAATTTAGCCTACTCTGTTGTTGAATTTCGAATTTTGACGTTACTTTAAAACCATGCAGGATGGTTGGGCTTTTTGCCTTAACTATGTCTGGCTGACACTCCCACTGTCTCTGCCGCCTGCACGGGTGACATGTGCCCGTTCATCAGGCCTTATCTTTCCTTGAAGCAAGGTTGCAAATTCTGCCATCCTAGCCCTCCTCCAGTTCATTACTTAACAACACCTGGTGTTTTGCAGTTTGCTGCGCTTTGGTGTGTTTCATTCATTAAAAAAACAAGTAAAAAGATAATATATAAAAATCTCATCAAATATGATTAATCTCAATTTTGGAAGAAGGGTTAGTATACAACAGCATAACACAAATAGTATTATTTTCAACACCCTTTGCTATGTCAGCTTAATTTAGCTTTCATAAACATTTATTTAGAAGCCAGACAGCTGAAATTGTGTGCTGAGTTTTGGGTTAACGTTCATTTTGAAGATACGAGGGCTTCCAGGCATGTTTATGACCATTTGGCCTCTCATTGTGTGCCATAACAGCCCGTGTGATGAATTTGGGACACTTTTTTTTTACTATATCATAAATATATGAATAATTATAGACGTGTAAGTCACGTGTGACTGTGTATATGCATTCCTCTGGGCCTCGATACTGACGTGTAGATGGTGTGGATATTCTTTGTTTCTGTCTGCAGCTGTCGCTGCCTCTGCAGAAGTGGTCTGATGGAGCAAAGGCACTCGGCGCGGCTTGGTGCAAAAAGGCAACAATGCGACCGGTGTGCATACAGCACGGATCGTCCTGAACATTTTACAAAACACCAGAGAACTCGCACAGGAGAGAAACCCTTCAACTGCACTTGGTGCGGGAAGACGTTTTCAGATTCATCTACTCTTCATGTACATCAGAAAACACACACGGGAGAGAAACCCTTCAACTGCACTGTGTGTGGGAAGGAATTTGCATGGTCATCTGTTTTAAAAAAACACCAGACAACACACACAGGAGAGAAACCCTTCAAGTGCAGTGTGTGTGGGAAGGCATTTTCACATTCATCTACTCTTGTAATACACCAGAGAACACACACAGGAGAGAAACCCTTCAAGTGCAGTGTGTGTGGGAAGGCATTTTCACATTCATCTACTCTTGTGATACACCAGAGAACACACACAGGAGAGAAACCCTTCAAGTGCACTGTGTGTGAAAAGGCATTTTCAGATTCATCAACTCTTCATGTACACACGTGCACGCACGCACGCGCACTCACGCGAACGCACGCGAACGCACGCGAACGCACGCGCACGCACGTGCACGCACGTGCACGCACGTGCACCCACGTGCACGCACGTGCACGCACGCGCACGCACGCGCACTCACGTACACGCGCGTGCACACACGTGCAGACACGTGCACGCACGCGCTCTCACGCGCACGCACGTGCACACACGTGCCCAGACGTGCACGCACGCGCACCCACGCGCACGCGCACGCACGCGCACGCACGCGCACGCACGTACACGCGCGTGCACGCACGTGAACGCACGTGCACACACGTGCAGACACGTGCACACACGCGCGCGCATGCACGCGCACGCACGTGCACAGACGTGCACGCGCGTGCACGCGTGTGCACGCACGCGCACGCACGTGCACGCACGCGCACGCACACACGTGCACGCGCACGCACACACGTGCACGCGCACGCGCACGCACGCGCACACACGTACACGCGCGTGCACACACGTGCAGACACGTGCACACACGCGCACGCACGCGCGCGCACGCTCGCGCACGCGCTCTCACGCGCACGCACGTGCCCAGACGTGCACGCACGTGCACGCACGCGCACCCGCGCACGCGCGTACACGCGCGTGCACGCACGTGAACGCACGTGGACACACGTGCAGACACGTGCACGCACGCGCGTGCACGCACGTGCACGCACGTGTGTGCGCGCGCACGCACGCGCACCCACGCGCACCCACGAGCACCCACGCACGCGCACGCACGTGCACGCATGCGCACGCACGTGCACGCACGCGCACTCACGCGCACGCACGCGTGTGCACACACGTGCACGCACGTGCACCCATGTGCAAGCGCACGCACGCGCACGCACGCGCACGCACGTGCACGCACGTGCACAGACGTGCACGCACGTGCACGCACGTGCACGCACGTGCACGCACGTGCACACACGTGAACACACGTGTGTGCACGTGCGTGCACGCACGCGCACAGACGTGCACGCACGTGCACCCACGTGCACGCACGTGCACGCACGTGCACACACGTGAACACACGTGCACGCACGCGCACACACGCGCACGCACGCGCGCGCACGCGCACCCAAGTGCACGCACGTGCACGCACGTGCACACTCGTGCACGAACGTGCGCGCGCGTGCGCGTGCGTGCACGTGTGTGCACGCGTGTGTGCACACGTGTGCACGTGGGTGCACGTGTGTGCACGTGGGTGCACGTGCGTGCACGTGCGTGCGCGTGCGTGCACGTGCGTGCGCGTGCGTGCGCGTGTGTGCACACGCGTGCACGTTAGTGCACGTGGGTGCACGTGCGTGCACGTGCGTGCACGTGTGTCCACGTGTGTGCACGTGTGTGCACACGCGTGCACGTGGGTGCACGTGCGTGCACGTGCATGCGTGCGCGTGCGTGCGCGTGTGTGCACGTGCGTGCACATGTGTGCGTGCGCGTGCACGTGTGTGCGTGCGCGTGCGTGCGCGTGCGTGCGCGTGCGTGCGCCTGCGTGCGCGTGCGTGCGCGTGTGTGCACGTGCGTGCGCGTGCGTGCGCACGTGCGTGCACGTGTTTGCACACGCGTGCACGTCTGTGCACGTGCGTGCACGTGCGTCCGCACGTGCGTGCACGTGTTTGCACACGCGTGCACGTGTGTGCACGTCTGTGCACGTGCGTGCGTGCACGTGTGTGCGTGCGCGTGCGTGCGCGTGCGTGCACGTGTGTGCACGTGTGTGCACACACGTGCGTGCACGTGCGTGCACGCGCGTGCACGTGGATGCACGTGTGTGCACGTGTGTGCACACACGTGCACGTGCGTGCACGTGCGTGCACGTGTGTGCACGTGCGTGCGTGCGCGTGCACGTGTGTGCGTGCGCGTGCGTGCGCGTGCGTGCGCGTGCATGCGCGTGCGCGCGCGTGCGCGTGATTGCGCGTGCGTGCGCGTGCGTGCGCGTGCGTGCACGTGCGTGCACGCGTGTGCACGCGTGTGCACGTCTGTGCGCGTGCGTGCTCGTGCGTGCGCGTGCGTGCGCGTGCGTGCGTGCGCGTGCGCGTGCGTGCGCGTGTGTGCACGTCTGTGCACGTGTGTGCACACACGTGCACGTGCGTGCACGTGCGTGCACGTGGGTGCACGTGTGTGCACGTGCGTGCACGTGCGTGCACGTGTGTGCGTGCGCGTTCACGTGTGTGCACACGTGGGTGCACGTATGTGCACGCGTGTTCACGTGTGTGCACGTGTGTGCGTGCGCGTGCACGTGTGTGCGTGCGCGTGCGTGCGCGTGCGCGTGCGTGCGCGTGTGTGCACGTCTGTGCACGTGTGTGCACACACGTGCACGTGCGTGCACGTGCGTGCACATGCGTGCACGTGTGTGCACGTGTGTGCACGTGCGTGCGTGCGCGTGCACGTGTGTGCGCGTGCGTGCGCGTGCGTGCACGCGTGTGCACGTGTGTGCACGTGTGTGCGTGCGCGTGTGTGCGTGCGCGTGCGTGCGCGTGCGTGCGCGTGCGTGCACGTGGGTGCACGTGTGTGCACGTGCGTGCACGTGCGTGCACGTGTGTGCGTGCGCGTGCACGTGTGTGCGTGCGCGTGCGTGCGTGTGTGCACACGCGTGCACGTGTGTGCACGTGCGTGCACGTGTGTGCACGTGCGTGCGCATGCACGTGTGTGCGTGCGCGTGCGTGCGCGCGCGCGTGCGTGCGCAGGCATGCGCGTGCGCGCGCGTGCACGTGCGTGCACGTGGGTGCACGCGCGTGCACGTGTGTGCACGTGTGTGCACGTGCGTGCGTGCGCGTGCACGTGTGTGCGTGCGCGTGCGCGTTCGTGCGCGTGCGTGCGTGCGCGTGCGCGTGCGTGCGCGTGTGTGCACGTCTGTGCACGTGTGTGCACACACGTGCACGTGCGTGCACGTGCGTGCACGTGGGTGCACGTGTGTGCACGTGCGTGCACGTGCGTGCACGTGTGTGCGTGCGCGTTCACGTGTGTGCACACGTGGGTGCACGTATGTGCACGCGTGTTCACGTGTGTGCACGTGTGTGCGTGCGCGTGCACGTGTGTGCGTGCGCGTGCGTGCGTGCGCGTGCGTGCGCGTGTGTGCACGTCTGTGCACGTGTGTGCACACACGTGCACGTGCGTGCACATGCGTGCACGTGCGTGCACGTGTGTGCACGTGCGTGTGCGTGCGTGCACGCGTGTGCACGTGTGTGCACGTGTGTGCGTGCGCGTGTGTGCGTGCGCGTGCGTGCGCGTGCGTGCACGTGGGTGCACGTGGTGCACGTGTGTGCACGTGCGTGCACGTGCGTGCACGTGTGTGCGTGCGCGTGCACGTGTGTGCGTGCGCGTGCGTGCGTGTGTGCACACGCGTGCACGTGTGTGCACGTGCGTGCACGTGTGTGCACGTGCGTGCGCATGCACGTGTGTGCGTGCGCGCGCGTGCGTGCGCGTGCGTGCGCGCGCGCGTGCGTGCGCAGGCATGCGCGTGCGCGCGCGTGCACGTGCGTGCACGTGGGTGCACGCGCGTGCACGTGTGTGCACGTGCGTGCAGCAGCGTGGCGCGCGCGTGCAACGTGCGTGCACGTGGGTGCACGCGCGTGCACGTGTGTGCACGTGTGTGCACGTGCGTGCGTGCGCGTGCACGTGTGTGCGTGCGCGTGCGTGCACGCGCGTGCACGTGCGTGCACGCGTTTGCACGTGTGTGCACGCGTGTGCACGTGTGTGCACGTGTGTGCGTGCGCGTGCACGTGTGTGCGTGCGCGTGTGTGCGTGCGCGCGCGTGCGTGCGCGTGCGTGCGTGCGTGCGCGCGCGTGCGTGCGCGTGCGTGCACACGCGTGCACGTGCGTGCACGTGCGTGCGTGCGCGCGTGCGTGCGCGTGCGTGCCACGCTTGCACGTGCGTGCACGTGTGTGCGCGTGCGTGCGCGCGCGTGCGTGAGCGTGCGTGCACACGCGTGCACGTGCGTGCACTGTGTGGCGCGTGCGTGCGCGTGCGTGCGCGCACGTGCGTGCACGTGCGTGCGTGCGCGCGCGTGCGTGCGCGTGCGTGCACACGCGTGCACGTGCGTGCACGTGTGCACGTGCGTGCACGTGTTTGCACACGCGTGCACGTGTGTGCACGTCTGCACGTGCGTGCGCGTGCGTGCGCGTGCGTGCACGTGCGCGTGCGCGTGCGTGCGCGTGCGTGCGCGTGCAGTGCGCGTGCGTGCACACGCGTGCACGTGTGTGCACGCGTGTGCACGTGTGTGCGTGCACGTGCGTGCGTGTGCGCGTGCATGCGCGTGTGTCTGTGCACGTGTGTGCACACACGTGCACGTGCGTGCACGTGCGTGCACGTGCGTGCACATGCGTGCACGTGTGTGCACGCGTGTGCACGTGTGTGCGTGCGCGTGCACGTGTGTGCGTGCGCGTGTGTGCACGTGTGTGCACACGCGTGCACGTGTGTGTACGTTTGTGCACACACGTGCACACACGTGCACGTGCGTGCACGTGCGTGCACGTGTGTGCACGTGCGTGCGTGCGCACGTGCACGTGTGTGCGTGCGCGTGCGTGCGCGTGCGTGCGCGTGCGTGCGCGTGCGTGCACACACGTGCACGTGTGTGCGTGCGCGTGCGTGCGCGTGCGTGCGCGTGCGTGCACACACGTGCACGTGTGTGCACGCGTGTGCACGCGTGTGCACGTGTGTGCACGTGTTTGCGTGCGTGTGCACGTGTGTGCACGTGTGTGTACACACGTGCACGCGCGTGCACGCACGTGCGTGTGCGTGCGTGCGCGTGCACGCACGTGCGTGTGCGTGCGTGCGCGTTCGTGCGCGTGCGTGCGTGCGTGCGCGTGCGTGCGCGTGTGTCTGTGCACGTGTGTGCACACACGTGCACGTGCGTGCACGTGCGTGCACGTGCGTGCACATGCGTGCACGTGTGTGCACGTGTGTGCACGTGTGTGCGTGCGTGCGCGTGCGTGCGCGTGCGTGCACACGCGTGCACGCGTGTGCACGTGTGTGCACGTGCGTGCACGTGCGTGCACGTGTGTGCGTGCGCGTGCACGTGTGTGCGTGCGCGTGTGTGCGTGCGCGTGCGTGCGCGTGCGTGCGCGTGCGTGCGCGTGCGTGCACGTGCGTGCACACGCGTGCACGTGCGTGCACGCATGTACACGTGGGTGCACGCGCACGCACGCGCACGCACGCGCGTGCACGTGCACGCGCGCGCACGCGCATGCCTACGCACGCGTGCACGTGCGTGCGTGCGCGTGCGTGCGTGTGAGCGCGGGCACGTGCACGCGTGTGCACACGTGGGTGCACGTATGTGCACGCGTGTTCACGTGTGTGCACGTGTGTGCGTGCGCGTGCACTTGTGCGTGCGCGTGCGTGCGCGTGCTGCGCGTGCGCGCGTGCGCGTGCGTGCGCGTGCGTGCGCGTGCGTGCACGTGTGTGGCACACACGTGCACGCGCGTGCACGCACGTGCGTGCGCGTGCGCGTGCGTGCGCGTCTGTGCACGTGTGTGCACACACGTGCACGTGCGTGCACGTGCGTGCACGTGCGTGCACATGCGTGCACGCGTGTGCACGTGGGTGCACGTGTGTGCACGTGCGTGCACGTGCGTGCACGTGTGTGCGTGCGCGTTCACGTGTGTGCGTGCGCGTGCATGCGCACGCGTGCGTGCGCGTGCGTGCGCGTGCGTGCGCGTGCGTGCCGTGCGTGCAGCGTGCGTGCACGTGCGTGCACGTGCGTGCGCGTGCGTGCGCGTGGTGCACGTGCGTGCACGTGGGTGCACGTGCGTGCACGTGCGTGCGCGTCGTGCGCGTGCACGGTGCGTGCGCGTTGTGCGTGCGCGTGCGTGCGCGCGCGTGCACGTGCGTGCACGTGCGTGCACGTGCGTGCACGTGCGTGCACGCGTGTGCACGTGTGTGCACGTGTGTGCACGCGCGTGCACGTGTGTGCACGTGCGTGCACATGCGTGCGCGTGTGTGCACGTGTGTGCACGTGCGTGCGTGCGCTTGCACGTGTGTGCGTGCGCTTGCGCTTGCGTGCGTGCGCGTGCGTGCACGCGCGTGCATGTGCGTGCACGCGTGTGCACGTGTGTGCACGTGCGTGCACGTGCGTGCACGTGCGTGCGTGCGCGTGCACGTGTGTGCGTGCGCGTGCACGTGTGTGCGTGCGTGCGCGTGCGTGCGCGTGCGTGCGCGTGCGTGCGCGTGCGTGCACACGCATGCACGTGCGTGCACGTGCGTGCACGTGCGTGCACGCGCGTGCACGTGTGTGCGTGCGCGTGCGTGCGTGCGCGTGCGTGCGCGTGCGTGCACACGCATGCACGTGCGTGCACGTGCGTGCACGTGCGTGCGCGTGCACGTGCGTGCGCGTGCGTGCACGCGCTGCACGTCCACGCGTGTGCACACGTGGGTGCACGTATGTGCACGCGTGTTCACGTGTGTGCACGTGTGTGCGTGCGCGTGCACGCGCGTGCGTGCGCGCGCGTGCGTGCGCGTGCGTGCACAGACGTGCACGTGTGTGCGTGCGCGTGCGTGCGCGTGCGCGTGCGTGCGCGTGCGTGCACGTGTGTGCGTGCGCGTGCACGTGTGTGCACGTGGGTGCACGTGCGTGCACGTGCGTGCACGTGCGTGCACGTGTGTGCGTGCGTGTGTGCGTGCGCGTGCGCGCGCGTGCGTGCGCGTGCACACGCGTGCACGTGCGTGCACGCATGTACACGTGGGTGCACGCGTGTGCACGTGCGTGCACGTGCGTGCGTGCGCGTGCACGTGTGTGCGTGCGCGTGCGTGCGTGCGCGTGCACGTGTGTGCGTGCGCGTGCACGTGTGTGCGTGCGCGTGCGTGCGCGTGCGTGCGCGTGCGCGTGCGTGCGCGTGCGCGTGCGTGCGCGTGCGTGCGTGCACGCGCATGCACACACTGCACACGCGTGCACACGCGTGCACAACGCGTGCACACACGTGCCACACGCGTGCGTGCGCGTGCGTGCGCGTGCGTGCGCATGCGTGCGCGTGCGTGCGCGTGCGTGCGCGTGCGTGCACACGCGTGCACGTGCGTGCACGTGCGTGCACGTGCGTGCGCGTGCGTGCGTGCGCGTGCGTGCGTGCGCGCGCGTGCACGTCCACGCGTGTGCACACGTGGTGCACGTATGTGCACGCGTGTTCACGTGTGTGCACGTGTGTGCGTGCGCGTGCGCGCGCGTGCGCGCGCGTGCGCGTGCGTGCGCGTGCGTGCGCGTGCGTGCGCGTGCGTGCACGTGTGTGCACGCGTGCGCGCGCGTGCGCGCGCGCGCGTGCGCTCGCGTGCGTGCGCGTGCGTGCGCGTGCGTGCGCGTGCGTGCACGTGTGTGTGCACGTGTGCACGTGGGTGCACGTGTGTGCACGTGCGTGCACGTGTGTGCACGTGCGTGCACGTGCGTGCACGTGCGCGTGCGTGCACACGCGTGCGCGTGCGTGCGCGTGCGTGCACACGCGTGCACGTGCGTGCGCGTGCGTGCGCGTGCGTGCACACGCGTGCACGTGCGTGCACGTGCGTGCACGTGCGTGCACGTGCGTGCGCGTGCACGTCCACGCGTGTGCACACGTGGGTGCACGTATGTGCACGCGTGTTCACGTGTGTGCACGTGTGTGCGTGCGCGTGCGCGTGCGCGCGCGTGCGCGCGCGTGCGCGTGCGTGCGCGTGCGTGCGCGTGCGTGCGTGCGCGTGCGCGTGCGCGCGCGTGCGCGCGCGTGCGCGTGCGTGCGCGTGCGTGCGCGTGCGTGCGCGTGCGTGCACGTGCGTGCACGTGTGTGTGCACGTGTGCACGTGGGTGCACGTGTGTGCACGTGCGTGCACGTGCGTGCACGTGCGTGCACGTGCGTGCACGTGCGTGCACGTGCGTGCACGTGCGTGCGCGTGCGTGCGCGTGCGTGCGCGTGCGTGCGCGTGCGTGCGCGTGTGTGCGCGTGCGTGCACGTGCGTGCAGCGTGCGTGCACGTGCGTGCACGTGGGTGCACGTGCGTGCACGTGTGTGCACGTGCCTGCACGTGCGTGCACGTGGGTGCACGTGCGTGCGCGTGCGTGCAAACGCGTGCACGTGTGTGCACGCGTGTGCGCGTGGGTGCGCGTGCGTGCGCGTGCGCGTGCGTGCGCGTGCGCGCGCGTGCGCGTGCGCGCGCGTGCGTGCGCGTGCGTGCGCGTGCGTGCGCATGCGTGCGCGTGCGTGCGCGTGCGTGCACGTGCGTGCACGCGTGTGCACGTGCGTGCGTGCGCGTGCACGTGTGTGCGTGCGCGTGCACGTGTGTGCGTGCGCGTGCGTGCGTGCGCGTGCGTGCGCGTGCGTGCACGTGCGTGCACACGCATGCACGTGCGTGCACGTGCGTGCGCGTGCGCGCGCGTGCGCGCGCGTGCGCGCGCGTGCGCGTGCGTGCGCGTGCGTGCGCGTGCGTGCACGTGTGTGCACGCGTGCGCGCGCGTGCGCGCGCGTGCGCGTGCGTGCGCGTGCGTGCGCGTGCGTGCGCGTGCGTGCGCGTGCGTGCACGTGTGTGCACGTGTGTGTGCACGTGTGCACGTGGGTGCACGTGTGTGCACGTGCGTGCACGTGTGTGCACGTGCGTGCACGTGCGTGCACGTGCGCGTGCGTGCACACGCGTGCGCGTGCGTGCGCGTGCGTGCACACGCGTGCACGTGCGTGCGCGTGCGTGCGCGTGCGTGCACACGCGTGCACGTGCGTGCACGTGCGTGCACGTGCGTGCACGTGCGTGCGCGTGCACGTCCACGCGTGTGCACACGTGGGTGCACGTATGTGCACGCGTGTTCACGTGTGTGCACGTGTGTGCGTGCGCGTGCGCGTGCGCGCGCGTGCGCGCGCGTGCGCGTGCGTGCGCGTGCGTGCGCGTGCGTGCGTGCGCGTGCGCGCGCGTGCGCGCGCGTGCGCGCGCGTGCGCGTGCGTGCGCGTGCGTGCGCGTGCGTGCACGTGCGTGCACGTGTGTGTGCACGTGTGCACGTGGGTGCACGTGTGTGCACGTGCGTGCACGTGCGTGCACGTGCGTGCACGTGCGTGCACGTGCGTGCACGTGCGTGCGCGTGCGTGCGCGTGCGTGCGCGTGCGTGCGCGTGCGTGCGCGTGTGTGCGCGTGCGTGCACGTGCGTGCACGTGCGTGCACGTGCGTGCACGTGGGTGCACGTGCGTGCACGTGTGTGCACGTGCCTGCACGTGCGTGCACGTGGGTGCACGTGCGTGCGCGTGCGTGCAAACGCGTGCACGTGTGTGCACGCGTGTGCGCGTGGGTGCGCGTGCGTGCGCGTGCGCGTGCGTGCGCGTGCGCGCGCGTGCGCGTGCGCGCGCGTGCGTGCGCGTGCGTGCGCGTGCGTGCGCGTGCGTGGGCGTGCGTGTGCGTGCGTGCACGTGCGTGCACGCGTGTGCACGTGCGTGCGTGCGCGTGCACGTGTGTGCGTGCGCGTGCACGTGTGTGCGTGCGCGTGCGTGCGTGCGCGTGCGTGCGCGTGCGTGCACGTGCGTGCACACGCATGCACGTGCGTGCACGTGCGTGCACGTGCGTGCGCGTGCGCGTGTGTGCGCGTGCGTGCGCGTGCGTGCGTGCGCGTGCGTGCACAGACGTGCACGTGTGTGCGTGCGCGTGCGTGCGCGTGCGTGCGTGCGCGTGCGTGCACAGACGTGCACGTGTGTGCGTGCGCGTGCGCGTGCGTGCGCGTGCGTGCGCGCATGTGCACGCGTGTGCACGCGTGTGCACGCGTGTGCACGCGTGTGCACGTGTTTGCGTGCGTGTGCACGTGTGTGCACGTGTGTGCACACGCGTGCACGCGCGTGCACGCACGTGCGTGTGCGTGCGTGCGCGTGCGTGCGCGTTCGTGCGCGTGCGTGCGTGCGCGTGCGCGTGTGTGCACATGCGTGCACGTGTGTGCACGTGTGTGCACGTGCGTGCGTGCGCGTGCACGTGTGTGCACACACGTGCACGTGCGTGCACGTGCGTGCACGTGCGTGCACATGCGTGCACGTGTGTGCACGTGTGTGCACGTGCGTGCGTGCGCGTGCACGTGTGTGCGTGCGCGTGCGTGCGCGTGCGTGCGTGCGCGTGCGTGCACGTGCGTGCACACGCGTGCACGCGTGTGCACGTGGGTGCACGTGCGTGCACGTGCGTGCACGTGCGTGCACGTGTGTGCGTGCGCGTGCACGTGTGTGCACGTGGGTGCACGTGCGTGCACGTGCGTGCACGTGCGTGCACGTGTGTGCGTGCGCGTGCACGTGTGTGCGTGCGCGTGCGTGTGCGTGCGCGTGCGTGCGCGCGCGTGCACACGCGTGCACGTGCGTGCACGCATGTACACGTGGGTGCACGCGTGTGCACGTGCGTGCACGTGCGTGCGTGCGCGTGCACGTGTGTGCGTGCGCGTGCGGGCGTGCGCGTGCACGTGTGTGCGTGCGCGTGCACGTGTGTGCGTGCGCATGCGTGCGCGTGCGTGCGCGTGCGTGCGCGTGCGTGCGCGTGCGTGCGCGTGCGTGGGCGTGCGTGCGCGTGCGTGCACGTGCGTGCACACGCGTGCACGTGTGTGCACGCGTGTGCACGTGCGTGCGCGTGCGTGCACGTGCGTGCACACGCGTGCACGTGTGTGCACGCGTGTGCACGTGGGTGCACGTGTGTGCACGTGCGTGCACGTGCGTGCACGTGCGTGCGCGTGCGTGCGCGTGCGTGCACGTGCGTGCACGTGCGTGCACACGCGTGCGCGTGCGTGCGCGTGCGTGCGCGTGCGTGCACGTGCGTGCGCGTGCGTGCGCGTGGGTGCGCGTGTGTGCGTGCGCGTGCACGTGTGTGCGTGTGCGTGCGCGCGCGTGCACGTGCGTGCACGTGCGTGCACACGCGTGCGCGTGCGTGCGCGTGCGTGCGCGTGCGTGCACGTGCGTGCGCGTGCGTGCGCGTGGGTGCGCGTGCGTGCGTGCGCGTGCACGTGCGTGCACACGCGTGCGCGTGCGTGCGCGTGCGTGCGCGTGCGTGCACGTGCGTGCGCGTGCGTGCGCGTGCGTGCACGTGCGTGCGCGTGCGTGCGCGTGGGTGCGCGTGTGTGCGTGCGCGTGCACGTGTGTGCTTGTGCGTGCGCGCGCGTGCGCGCGCGTGCGCGCGCGTGCGCGCGCGTGCGTGCGCGTGCGTGCGCGTCTGTGGACGTGCGTGCGCGTGCGTGCGCGTGCGTGCACGTGCGTGCGCGTGCGTGCGCGTGCGTGCGCGTGCATGCGCGTGCGTGCACACGCGTGCACGTGTGTGCACGTGCACGTGTGTGCGTGCACGTGCGTGCACGTGCGTGCGCGTGGGTGCGCGTGCGTGCGCGTGCGTGCGCGTGCGTGCACACGCGTGCACGCGCGTGCACGTGTGTGCACGTGCGTGCACGTGCGTGCACGTGTGTGCGTGCGCGTGCACGTGTGTGCGTGCGCGTGTGTGCGTGCGCGTGCGTGCGCGTGCGTGCGCGTGCGTGCGCGTGCGTGCGCGTGCGTGCGCGTGCGTGCGCGTGCGTGCACACGCGTGCACGTGCGTGCACGCATGTACACGCGGGTGCACGCGTGTGCACGTGCGTGCACGTGCGTGCACGTGCGTGCACGTGTGCACGTGTGTGCACGTGTGCGCACACGTGCACGTGCGTGCGTGTGCGCACGCACACAAGTGCACGCGCACGCACACACGTGCACACACGTGAACACGCGTGCACATACGTGCACCCACGTGCACGCGTGTGCACGCACGCGCACGCACGCGCGTGCACGTGCACGCGCGCGCACGCGCATGCCTACGCACGCGTGCACGTGCGTGCGTGCGCGTGCGTGCGTGTGAGCGCGTGCACGTGCACGCGTGTGCACACGTGGGTGCACGTATGTGCACGCGTGTTCACGTGTGTGCACGTGTGTGCGTGCGCGTGCACTTGTGTGCGTGCGCGTGCGTGCGCGTGCGTGCGCGTGCGTGCGCGTGCGTGCACGTGTGTGCACACACGTGCACGCGCGTGCACGCACGTGCGTGCGCGTGCGCGTGCGTGCGCGTCTGTGCACGTGTGTGCACACACGTGCACGTGCGTGCACGTGCGTGCACGTGCGTGCACATGCGTGCACGCGTGTGCACGTGTGTGCACGTGCGTGCACGTGCGTGCACGTGCGTGCACGTGTGTGCGTGCGCGTTCACGTGTGTGCGTGCGCGTGCATGCGCACGCGTGCGTGCGCGTGCGTGCGCGTGCGTGCGCGTGCGTGCACGTGCGTGCACGTGCGTGCACGTGCGTGCGCGTGCGTGCACGTGCGTGCGCGTGGGTGCACGTGCGTGCACGTGCGTGCACGTGCGTGCACGTGCGTGCGCGTGCACGTGCGTGCACGTGTGTGCGTGCGCGTGCGTGCGCGCGCGTGCACGCGCGCGCGTGCACGTGCGTGCACGTGCGTGCACGTGCGTGCACGTGCGTGCACGTGCGTGCACGCGTGTGCACGTGTGTGCACGTGTGTGCACGCGTGTGCACGTGTGTGCACGTGCGTGCACATGCGTGCGCGTGTGTGCACGTGTGTGCACGTGCGTGCGTGCGCTTGCACGTGTGTGCGTGCGCTTGCGCTTGCGTGCGTGCGCGTGCGTGCGCGTGCGTGCACGCGCGTGCATGTGCGTGCACGCGCGTGCACGTGCGTGCACGCGCGTGCATGTGCGTGCACGCGTGTGCACGTGTGTGCACGTGCGTGCACGTGCGTGCGTGCGCGTGCACGTGTGTGCGTGCGCGTGCACGTGTGTGCGTGCGCGTGCGTGCGTGCGCGTGCGTGCGCGTGCGTGCACACGCATGCACGTGCGTGCACGTGCGTGCACGTGCGTGCGCGTGCACGTGCGTGCGCGTGCGTGCGCGCGCGTGCACGTCCACGCGTGTGCACACGTGGGTGCACGTATGTGCACGCGTGTTCACGTGTGTGCACGTGTGTGCGTGCGCGTGCACGCGCGTGCGTGCGCGTGCGTGCGCGTGCGTGCACAGACGTGCACGTGTGTGCGTGCGCGTGCGCGTGCGTGCGCGTGCGTGCGCGCGTGTGCACGCGTGTGCACGCGTGTGCACGCGTGTGCACGCGTGTGCACGTGTTTGCGTGCGTGTGCACGTGTGTGCACGTGTGTGCACACGCGTGCACGCGCGTGCACGCACGTGCGTGTGCGTGCGTGCGCGTGCGTGCGTGCGCGTGCGTGCGTGCGCGCGCGTGCACGTCCACGCGTGTGCACACGTGGGTGCACGTATGTGCACGCGTGTTCACGTGTGTGCACGTGTGTGCGTGCGCGTGCGCGCGCGTGCGCGCGCGTGCGCGTGCGTGCGCGTGCGTGCGCGTGCGTGCGCGTGCGTGCGCGTGCGTGCACGTGTGTGCACGTGTGTGTGCACGTGTGCACGTGGGTGCACGTGTGTGCACGTGCGTGCACGTGTGTGCACGTGCGTGCACGTGCGTGCACGTGCGCGTGCGTGCACGTGCGTGCGCGTGCGTGCGCGTGCGTGCACGTGCGTGCGCGTGTGTGCGCGTGTGTGCACGTGCGTGCACGTGCGTGCACGTGCGTGCACGTGGGTGCACGTGCGTGCACGTGTGTGCGCGTGCCTGCACGTGCGTGCACGTGGGTGCACGTGCGTGCGCGTGCGTGCAAACGCGTGCACGTGTGTGCACGCGTGTGCGCGTGCGTGCGCGTGCGTGCGCGTGCGTGCACGTGCGTGCACGTGCGTGCACGTGCGTGCACGTGCGTGCACGTGCGTGCGCGTGGGTGCACGTGCGTGCGCGTGCGTGCACGTGCGTGCACGTGCGTGCGCGTGCACGTGCGTGCACGTGTGTGCGTGCGCGTGCGTGCGCGCGCGTGCACGTGCGTGCACGTGCGTGCACGTGCGTGCACGTGCGTGCACGTGCGTGCACGTGTGTGCACGCGTGTGCACGTGTGTGCACGTGTGTGCACGCGTGTGCACGTGTGTGCACGCGCGTGCACATGCGTGCGCGTGTGTGCACGTGTGTGCACGTGCGTGCGTGCGCTTGCACGTGTGTGCGTGCGCTTGCGCTTGCGTGCGTGCGCGTGCGTGCGCGTGCGTGCACGCGCGTGCATGTGCGTGCACGCGTGTGCACGTGTGTGCACGTGCGTGCACGTGCGTGCACGTGCGTGCGTGCGCGTGCACGTGTGTGCGTGCGCGTGCACGTGTGTGCGTGCGCGTGCGTGCGTGCGCGTGCGTGCGCGTGCGTGCACACGCATGCACGTGCGTGCACGTGCGTGCACGTGCGTGCGCGTGCACGTGCGTGCGCGTGCGTGCGCGCGCGTGCACGTCCACGCGTGTGCACACGTGGGTGCACGTATGTGCACGCGTGTTCACGTGTGTGCACGTGTGTGCGTGCGCGTGCACGCGCGTGCGTGCGCGTGCGTGCACGTGTGTGCACGTGCGTGCGTGCGCTTGCACGTGTGTGCGTGCGCTTGCGCTTGCGTGCGTGCGCGTGCGTGCGCGTGCGTGCACGCGCGTGCATGTGCGTGCACGCGTGTGCACGTGTGTGCACGTGCGTGCACGTGCGTGCACGTGCGTGCGTGCGTGCACGTGTGTGCGTGCGCGTGCACGTGTGTGCGTGCGCGTGCGTGCGTGCGCGTGCGTGCGCGTGCGTGCACACGCATGCACGTGCGTGCACGTGCGTGCGCGTGCGTGCGCGTGCGCGTGCGTGCGCGTGCGTGCGCGCGCGTGCACGTCCACGCGTGTGCACACGTGGGTGCACGTATGTGCACGCGTGTTCACGTGTGTGCACGTGTGTGCGTGCGCGTGCACGCGCGTGCGTGCGCGTGCGTGCGCGTGCGTGCACAGACGTGCACGTGTGTGCGTGCGCGTGCGCGTGCGTGCGCGTGCGCGCCGCGCGTGCGTGCGCGTGCGTGCGCGCGTGTGCACACGCGTGTGCACGCGTGTGCGCACGCGTGTGCACGCGTGTGCACGTGTTTGCGTGCGTGTGCACGTGTGTGCACGTGTGTGCACACGCGTGCACGCGCGTGCACGCACGTGCGTGTGCGTGCGTGCGCGTGCGTGCGCGTGCGTGCGCGTGCGTGCGTGCGCGCGCGTGCACGTCCACGCGTGTGCACACGTGGGTGCACGTATGTGCACGCGTGTTCACGTGTGTGCACGTGTGTGCGTGCGCGTGCGCGCGCGTGCGCGCGCGTGCGCGTGCGTGCGCGTGCGTGCGCGTGCGTGCGCGTGCGTGCACGTGTGTGCACGTGTGTGTGCACGTGTGCACGTGGGTGCACGTGTGTGCACGTGCGTGCACGTGTGTGCACGTGCGTGCACGTGCGTGCACGTGCGCGTGCGTGCACGTGCGTGCGCGTGCGTGCGCGTGCGTGCACGTGCGTGCGCGTGTGTGCGCGTGTGTGCACGTGCGTGCACGTGCGTGCACGTGCGTGCACGTGGGTGCACGTGCGTGCACGTGTGTGCACGTGCCTGCACGTGCGTGCACGTGGGTGCACGTGCGTGCGCGTGCGTGCAAACGCGTGCACGTGTGTGCACGCGTGTGCGCGTGGGTGCGCGTGCGTGCGCGTGCGCGTGCGTGCGCGTGCGCGTGCGTGCGCGTGCGCGTGCGTGCGCGTGCGCGTGCGTGCGCGTGCGTGCGCGTGCGTGCGCGTGCGTGCGCGTGCGTGGGCGTGCGTGCGCGTGCGTGCACGTGCGTGCACGCGCGTGCACGTGCGTGCGTGCGCGTGCACGTGTGTGCGTGCGCGTGCACGTGTGTGCGTGCGCGTGCGTGCGTGCGCGTGCGTGCGCGTGCGTGCACGTGCGTGCACACGCATGCACGTGCGTGCACGTGCGTGCACGTGCGTGCGCGTGCGCGTGTGTGCGCGTGCGTGCGCGTGCGTGCGTGCGCGTGCGTGCACAGACGTGCACGTGTGTGCGTGCGCGTGCGCGTGCGTGCGCGTGCGTGCGCGCGTGTGCACGCGTGTGCACGCGTGTGCACGCGTGTGCACGCGTGTGCACGTGTGTGCACGTGTTTGCGTGCGTGTGCACGTGTGTGCACGTGTGTGCACACGCGTGCACGCGCGTGCACGCACGTGCGTGTGCGTGCGTGCGCGTGCGTGCGCGTTCGTGCGCGTGCGTGCGTGCGCGTGCGTGCGCGTGTGTGCACATGCGTGCACGTGTGTGCACGTGTGTGCACGTGCGTGCGTGCGCGTGCACGTGTGTGCACACACGTGCACGTGCGTGCACGTGCGTGCACGTGCGTGCACATGCGTGCACGTGTGTGCACGTGTGTGCACGTGCGTGCGTGCGCGTGCACGTGTGTGCGTGCGCGTGCGTGCGCGTGCGTGCGTGCGTGCGCGTGCGTGCACGTGCGTGCACACGCGTGCACGCGTGTGCACGTGGGTGCACGTGCGTGCACGTGCGTGCACGTGCGTGCACGTGTGTGCGTGCGCGTGCACGTGTGTGCACGTGGGTGCACGTGCGTGCACGTGCGTGCACGTGTGTGCGTGCGCGTGCACGTGTGTGCGTGCGCGTGCGTGTGCGTGCGCGTGCGTGCGCGCGCGTGCACACGCGTGCACGTGCGTGCACGCATGTACACGTGGGTGCACGCGTGTGCACGTGCGTGCACGTGCGTGCGTGCGCGTGCACGTGTGTGCGTGCGCGTGCGTGCGTGCGCGTGCACGTGTGTGCGTGCGCGTGCACGTGTGTGCGTGCGCATGCGTGCGCGTGCGTGCGCGTGCGTGCGCGTGCGTGCGCGTGCGTGCGCGTGCGTGCGCGTGCGTGCGCGTGCGTGCGCGTGCGTGCGCGTGCGTGGGCGTGCGTGCGCGTGCGTGCACGTGCGTGCACACGCGTGCACGCGTGTGCACGCGTGTGCACGTGCGTGCGCGTGCGTGCACGTGCGTGCACACGCGTGCACGTGCGTGCACGCGTGTGCACGTGGGTGCACGAGTGTGCACGTGCGTGCACGTGCGTGCACGTGCGTGCGCGTGCGTGCGCGTGCGTGCACGTGCGTGCACGTGCGTGCACACGCGTGCGCGTGCGTGCGCGTGCGTGCGCGTGCGTGCACGTGCGTGCGCGTGCGTGCGCGTGGGTGCGCGTGTGTGCGTGCGCGTGCACGTGTGTGCGTGTGCGTGCGCGCGCGTGCACGTGCGTGCGCGTGCGTGCGCGTGCGTGCACGTGCGTGCGCGTGCGTGCGCGTGTGTGCGTGCGCGTGCACGTGCGTGCACACGCGTGCGCGTGCGTGCGCGTGCGTGCGCGTGCGTGCGTGCGCGTGCGTGCACGTGCGTGCGCGTGCGTGCGCGTGGGTGCGCGTGTGTGCGTGCGCGTGCACGTGTGTGCGTGTGCGTGCGCGCGCGTGCGCGCGCGTGCGCGCGCGTGCGTGCGCGTGCGTGCGCGTCTGTGCACGTGCGTGCGCGTGCGTGCGCGTGCGTGCACGTGCGTGCGCGTGCGTGCGCGTGCGTGCGCGTGCATGCGCGTGCGTGCACACGCGTGCACGTGTGTGCACGTGCACGTGTGTGCGTGCACGTGCGTGCACGTGCGTGCGCGTGGGTGCGCGTGCGTGCGCGTGCGTGCGCGTGCGTGCACACGCGTGCACGCGTGTGCACGTGTGTGCACGTGCGTGCACGTGCGTGCACGTGTGTGCGTGCGCGTGCACGTGTGTGCGTGCGCGTGTGTGCGTGCGCGTGCGTGCGCGTGCGTGAGCGTGCGTGCGCGTGCGTGCGCGTGCGTGCACACGCGTGCACGTGCGTGCACGCATGTACACGTGGGTGCACGCGTGTGCACGTGCGTGCACGTGCGTGCACGTGCGTGCACGTGTGCACGTGTGTGCACGTGTGCGCACACGTGCACGTGCGTGCGTGTGCGCACGCACACAAGTGCACGCGCACGCACACACGTGCACACACGTGAACACGCGTGCACATACGTGCACCCACGTGCACGCGTGTGCACGCACGCGCACGCACGCGCGTGCACGTGCACGCGCGCGCACGCGCATGCCTACGCACGCGTGCACGTGCGTGCGTGCGCGTGCGTGCGTGTGAGCGCGTGCACGTGCACGCGTGTGCACACGTGGGTGCACGTATGTGCACGCGTGTTCACGTGTGTGCACGTGTGTGCGTGCGCGTGCACTTGTGTGCGTGCGCGTGCGCGTGCGTGCGCGTCTGTGCACGTGTGTGCACACACGTGCACGTGCGTGCACGTGCGTGCACGTGCGTGCACATGCGTGCACGCGTGTGCACGTGGGTGCACGTGTGTGCACGTGCGTGCACGTGCGTGCACGTGTGTGCGTGCGCGTTCACGTGTGTGCGTGCGCGTGCATGCGCACGCGTGCGTGCGCGTGCGTGCGCGTGCGTGCGCGTGCGTGCACGTGCGTGCACGTGCGTGCACGTGCGTGCACGTGCGTGCACGTGCGTGCGCGTGGGTGCACGTGCGTGCACGTGCGTGCACGTGCGTGCACGTGCGTGCGCGTGCGTGCGCGTGCACGTGCGTGCACGTGTGTGCGTGCGCGTGCGTGCGCGCGCGTGCACGTGCGTGCACGTGCGTGCACGTGCGTGCACGTGCGTGCACGTGCGTGCACGTGCGTGCACGCGTGTGCACGTGTGTGCACGCGTGTGCACGCGTGTGCACGTGTGTGCACGTGCGTGCACATGCGTGCGCGTGTGTGCACGTGTTTGCACGTGCGTGCGTGCGCTTGCACGTGTGTGCGTGCGCTTGCGCTTGCGTGCGTGCGCGTGCGTGAACGCGCGTGCATGTGCGTGCACGCGTGTGCACGTGTGTGCACGTGCGTGCACGTGCGTGCACGTGCGTGCGTGCGCGTGCACGTGTGTGCGTGCGCGTGCACGTGTGTGCGTGCGCGTGCGTGCGTGCGCGTGCGTGCGCGTGCGTGCACACGCATGCACGTGCGTGCACGTGCGTGCACGTGCGTGCGCGTGCACGTGCGTGCGCGTGCGTGCGCGCGCGTGCGCGCGCGTGCACGTCCACGCGTGTGCACACGTGGGTGCACGTATGTGCACGCGTGTTCACGTGTGTGCACGTGTGCGCGTGCGCGTGCACGCGCGTGCGTGCGCGTGCGTGCGCGTGCGTGCACAGACGTGCACGTGTGTGCGTGCGCGTGCGCGTGCGTGCGCGTGCGTGCGCGCGTGTGCACGCGTGTGCACGCGTGTGCACGCGTGTGCACGCGTGTGCACGTGTTTGCGTGCGTGTGCACGTGTGTGCACGTGTGTGCACACGCGTGCACGCGCGTGCACGCACGTGCGTGTGCGTGCGTGCGCGTGCGTGCGCGTTCGTGCGCGTGCGTGCGTGCGCGTGCGCGTGCGTGCGCGTGTGTGCACGTCTGTGCACGTGTGTGCACACACGTGCACGTGCGTGCACGTGCGTGCACATGCGTGCACGTGTGTGCACGTGTGTGCACGTGCGTGCGTGCGCGTGCACGTGTGTGCGTGCGCGTGCGTGCGCGTGCGTGTGCGTGCGTGCGCGTGCGTGCACGTGCGTGCACGTGCGTGCACGTGCGTGCACGTGTGTGCGTGCGCGTGCACGTGTGTGCACGTGGGTGCACGTGCGTGCACGTGCGTGCACGTGCGTGCACGTGTGTGCGTGCGCGTGCACGTGTGTGCGTGCGCGTGCGTGTGCGTGCGTGCGCGTGCGTGCGCGTGCGTGCGCGCGCGTGCGCGCGCGTGCGTGCGCGTGCACACGCGTGCACGTGCGTGCACGCATGTACACGTGGGTGCACGCGTGTGCACGTGCGTGCACGTGCGTGCGTGCGCGTGCACGTGTGTGCGTGCGCGTGCGTGCGTGCGCGTGCACGTGTGTGCGTGCGCGTGCACGTGTGTGCGTGCGCGTGCGTGCGCGTGCGTGCGCGTGCGCGTGCGTGCGCGTGCGTGCGTGCACGCGCATGCACACACGTGCACACGCGTGCACACGCGTGCACACGCGTGCACACACGTGCACACGCGTGCGTGCGCATGCGTGCGCGTGCGTGCGCGTGCGTGCGCGTGCGTGCGTGGGCGTGCGTGCGCGTGCGTGCGCGTGCGTGCACACGCGTGCACGTGCGTGCACGTGCGTGCGCGTGCGTGCGTGCGCGTGCGTGCGTGCGCGCGCGTGCACGTCCACGCGTGTGCACACGTGGGTGCACGTATGTGCACGCGTGTTCACGTGTGTGCACGTGTGTGCGTGCGCGTGCGCGTGCGCGCGCGTGCGCGTGCGTGCACGTGTGTGCACGTGTGTGTGCACGTGTGCACGTGGGTGCACGTGTGTGCACGTGCGTGCACGTGTGTGCACGTGCGTGCACGTGCGTGCACGTGCGCGTGCGTGCACACGCGTGCGCGTGCGTGCGCGTGCGTGCGCGTGCGTGCACACGCGTGCACGTGCGTGCACGTGCGTGCACGTGCGTGCACGTGCGTGCGTGCGCGTGCGTGCGTGCGCGCGCGTGCACGTCCACGCGTGTGCACACGTGGGTGCACGTATGTGCACGCGTGTTCACGTGTGTGCACGTGTGTGCGTGCGCGTGCGCGCGCGTGCGCGCGCGTGCGCGTGCGTGCGCGTGCGTGCGCGTGCGTGCACGTGTGTGTGCACGTGTGCACGTGGGTGCACGTGTGTGCACGTGCGTGCACGTGTGTGCACGTGCGTGCACGTGCGTGCACGTGCGCGTGCGTGCACGTGCGCGTGCGTGCACGTGCGTGCGCGTGCGTGCGCGTGCGTGCACGTGCGTGCGCGTGTGTGCGCGTGTGTGCACGTGCGTGCACGTGCGTGCACGTGCGTGCACGTGGGTGCACGTGCGTGCACGTGTGTGCACGTGCCTGCACGTGCGTGCACGTGGGTGCACGTGCGTGCGCGTGCGTGCAAACGCGTGCACGTGTGTGCACGCGTGTGCGCGTGGGTGCGCGTGCGTGCGCGTGCGCGTGCGTGCGCGTGCGCGTGCGTGCGCGTGCGTGCGCGTGCGTGCGCGTGCGTGCGCGTGCGTGGGCGTGCGTGCGCGTGCGTGCACGTGCGTGCACGCGTGTGCACGTGCGTGCGTGCGCGTGCACGTGTGTGCGTGCGCGTGCACGTGTGTGCGTGCGCGTGCGTGCGTGCGCGTGCGTGCGCGTGCGTGCACGTGCGTGCACACGCATGCACGTGCGTGCACGTGCGTGCACGTGCGTGCGCGTGCGCGTGTGTGCGCGTGCGTGCGCGTGCGTGCGTGCGCGTGCGTGCACAGACGTGCACGTGTGTGCGTGCGCGTGCGCGTGCGTGCGCGTGCGTGCGCGCGTGTGCACGCGTGTGCACGCGTGTGCACGCGTGTGCACGCGTGTGCACGTGTGTGCACGTGTTTGCGTGCGTGTGCACGTGTGTGCACGTGTGTGCACACGCGTGCACGCGCGTGCACGCACGTGCGTGTGTGTGCGTGCGCGTGCGTGCGCGTTCGTGCGCGTGCGTGCGTGCGCGTGCGCGTGCGTGCGCGTGTGTGCACATGCGTGCACGTGTGTGCACGTGTGTGCACGTGCGTGCGTGCGCGTGCACGTGTGTGCACACACGTGCACGTGCGTGCACGTGCGTGCACGTGCGTGCACATGCGTGCACGTGTGTGCACGTGTGTGCACGTGCGTGCGTGCGCGTGCACGTGTGTGCGTGCGCGTGCGTGCGCGTGCGTGCGCGCGCGTGCGTGCGCGTGCGTGCACGTGCGTGCACACGCGTGCACGCGTGTGCACGTGGGTGCACGTGCGTGCACGTGCGTGCACGTGCGTGCACGTGTGTGCGTGCGCGTGCACGTGTGTGCACGTGGGTGCACGTGCGTGCACGTGCGTGCACGTGTGTGCGTGCGCGTGCACGTGTGTGCGTGCGCGCGCGCGTGCGTGCGCGTGCGTGCACGCGCGTGCACACGCGTGCACGTGCGTGCACGCATGTACACGTGGGTGCACGCGTGTGCACGTGCGTGCACGTGCGTGCGTGCGCGCGTGCGCGTGCGCGCGCGTGCGCGCGCACGTGCACGCGTGTGCACGTGCGTGCGCGTGCGTGCGCGTGCGTGCACGTGCGTGCGCGTGTGTGCGCGTGTGTGCACGTGCGTGCACGTGCGTGCACGTGCGTGCACGTGGGTGCACGTGCGTGCACGTGTGTGCACGTGCCTGCACGTGCGTGCACGTGGGTGCACGTGCGTGCGCGTGCGTGCAAACGCGTGCACGTGTGTGCACGCGTGTGCGCGTGGGTGCGCGTGCGTGCGCGTGCGCGTGCGTGCGCGTGCGCGTGCGTGCGCGTGCGTGCGCGTGCGTGCGCGTGCGTGGGCGTGCGTGCGCGTGCGTGCACGTGCGTGCACGCGTGTGCACGTGCGTGCGTGCGCGTGCACGTGTGTGCGTGCGCGTGCACGTGTGTGCGTGCGCGTGCGTGCGTGCGCGTGCGTGCGCGTGCGTGCACGTGCGTGCACACGCATGCACGTGCGTGCACGTGCGTGCACGTGCGTGCGCGTGCGCGTGTGTGCGCGTGCGTGCGCGTGCGTGCGTGCGCGTGCGTGCACAGACGTGCACGTGTGTGCGTGCGCGTGCGCGTGCGTGCGCGTGCGTGCGCGCGTGTGCACGCGTGTGCACGCGTGTGCACGCGTGTGCACGCGTGTGCACGTGTGTGCACGTGTTTGCGTGCGTGTGCACGTGTGTGCACGTGTGTGCACACGCGTGCACGCGCGTGCACGCACGTGCGTGTGTGTGCGTGCGCGTGCGTGCGCGTTCGTGCGCGTGCGTGCGTGCGCGTGCGCGTGCGTGCGCGTGTGTGCACATGCGTGCACGTGTGTGCACGTGTGTGCACGTGCGTGCGTGCGCGTGCACGTGTGTGCACACACGTGCACGTGCGTGCACGTGCGTGCACGTGCGTGCACATGCGTGCACGTGTGTGCACGTGTGTGCACGTGCGTGCGTGCGCGTGCACGTGTGTGCGTGCGCGTGCGTGCGCGTGCGTGCGCGCGCGTGCGTGCGCGTGCGTGCACGTGCGTGCACACGCGTGCACGCGTGTGCACGTGGGTGCACGTGCGTGCACGTGCGTGCACGTGCGTGCACGTGTGTGCGTGCGCGTGCACGTGTGTGCACGTGGGTGCACGTGCGTGCACGTGCGTGCACGTGTGTGCGTGCGCGTGCACGTGTGTGCGTGCGCGTGCGTGTGCGTGCGTGCGTGCGTGCGTGCGCGTGCGCGTGCGCGTGCGCGCGCGTGCGCGCGCGTGCGCGCGCGTGCGCGCGCGTGCGTGCGCGTGCACGCGCGTGCACACGCGTGCACGTGCGTGCACGCATGTACACGTGGGTGCACGCGTGTGCACGTGCGTGCACGTGCGTGCGTGCGCGCGTGCGCGTGCGCGCGCGTGCGCGCGCACGTGCACGCGTGTGCACGTGCGTGCACGTGCGTGCGTGCGCGTGCACGTGTGTGCGTGCGCGTGCGTGCGTGCGCGTGCACGTGTGTGCGTGCGCGTGCACGTGTGTGCGTGCGCATGCGTGCGCGTGCGTGCGCGTGCGCGCGCGTGCGCGCGCGTGCGCGCGCGTGCGCGTGCGTGCGCGTGCGTGCGCGTGCGTGGGCGTGCGTGCGCGTGCGTGCACGTGCGTGCACACGCGTGCACGTGTGTGCACGCGTGTGCACGTGCGTGCGCGTGCGTGCACGTGCGTGCACACGCGTGCACGTGTGTGCACGCGTGTGCACGTGGGTGCGCGTGTGTGCACGTGCGTGCACGTGCGTGCACGTGCGTGCGCGTGCGTGCGCGTGCGTGCGCGTGTGTGCGTGCGCGTGCACGTGTGTGCGTGCGCGTGCGCGCGCGTGCACGTGCGTGCACGTGCGTGCACACGCGTGCGCGTGCGTGCGCGTGCGTGCGCGTGCGTGCACGTGCGTGCGCGTGCGTGCGCGTGGGTGCGCGTGTGTGCGTGCGCGTGCACGTGCGTGCACACGCGTGCGCACGCGTGCGCGTGCGTGCGCGTGCGTGCACGTGCGTGCGCGTGCGTGCGCGTGCGTGCACGTGCGTGCGCGTGCGTGCGCGTGGGTGCGCGTGTGTGCGTGCGCGTGCACGTGTGTGCGTGTGCGTGCGCGCGCGTGCGCGCGCGTGCGTGCGCGTGCGTGCGCGTGCGTGCGCGTCTGTGCACGTGCGTGCGCGTGCGTGCGCGTGCGTGCACGTGCGTGCGCGTGCGTGCGCGTGCGTGCGCGTGCATGCGCGTGCGTGCACACGCGTGCACGTGTGTGCACGTGCACGTGTGTGCGTGCGCGTGCACGTGTGTGCACGTGCACGTGTGTGCGTGCACGTGCGTGCACGTGCGTGCGCGTGGGTGCGCGTGCGTGCGCGTGCGTGCGCGTGCGTGCACGTGGGTGCACGTGCGTGCACGTGTGTGCACGTGCGTGCACGTGTGTGCACGTGCGTGCGTGCACGTGCGTGCGTGCGCGTGCGTGCGTGCGCGTGCACACACGTGCACGCGCGTGCGTGCGTGCGCGTGCACACACGTGCACACGCGTGCACACGCGTGCACACACGTGCACACGCGTGCGTGCGCGTGCGTGCGCGTGCGTGCGCGTGCGTGCACGTGCGTGCGCGTGCGTGGGCGTGCGTGCGCGTGCGTGCACACGCGTGCACGTGTGTGCACGCGTGTGCACGTGGGTGCACGTGTGTGCACGTGCGTGCGTGCGCGTGCACGTGCGTGCGTGCGCGTGCACGTGTGTGCGTGCGCGTGCACGTGTGTGCGTGCGCGTGCGCGTGCGTGCGCGTGCGTGCACACGCGTGCACGTGCGTGCACGTGCGTGCACGTGCGGGCACGTGCGTGCACGTGCGTGCGTGCGCGTGCGTGCGTGCGCGCGCGTGCACGTCCACGCGTGTGCACACGTGGGTGCACGTATGTGCACGCGTGTTCACGTGTGTGCACGTGTGTGCGTGCGCGTGCACGCGCGTGCGTGCGCGTGCGTGCGCGTGCGTGCGCGTGCGTGCGCGTGCGTGCACAGACGTGCACGTGTGTGCGTGCGCGTGCGTGCGCGTGCGTGCGCGTGCGTGCGCGTGCGTGCACAGACGTGCACGTGTGTGCGTGCGCGTGCGTGCGTGCGCGTGCGCGTGCGTGCGCGTGCGTGCGCGCGCGTGCGCGCGCGTGCGTGCACGCGTGTGCGTGCGCGTGCGTGCGCGCGCGTGCGTGCGCGTGCGTGCACGCGTGTGCACGCGTGTGCACGCGTGTGCGCGCGTGTGCGCGCGTGTGCACGTGTTTGCGTGCGTGTGCACGTGTGTGCACGTGTGTGCACACGCGTGCACGCGCGTGCGCACGCGTGTGCACGTGTGTGCACGTGTGTGCACACGCGTGCACGCGCGTGCACGCACGTGCGTGCACGTGCGTGCACGTGGGTGCACGTGCGTGCACGTGTGTGCACGTGCGTGCACGTGCGTGCACGTGCCTGCACGTGCGTGCACGTGGGTGCACGTGCGTGCGCGTGCGTGCAAACGCGTGCACGTGCGTGCACGCGCGTGCGCGTGGGTGCACGTGCGTGCACATGTGTGCGTGCGCGTGCACGTGTGTGCGTGCGCGTGCGCGTGTGTGCACGTGTGTGCACGTGTGTGCACGTGCGTGCACATGTGTGCGTGCGCGTGCACGTGTGTGCGTGCGCGTGCGTGCGCGTGCACGTGTGTGCGTGCGCGTGCGTGCGTGCGCGTGCGTGCGCGTGCGCGTGCGTGCGCGTGCGTGCGTGGGCGTGCGTGCGCGTGCGTGCACGTGCGTGCACGCGTGTGCACGTGGGTGCACGTGTGTGCACGTGCGTGCACATGTGTGCGTGCGCGTGCACGTGTGTGCGTGCGCGTGCGTGCGCGTGCACGTGTGTGCGTGCGCGTGCGTGCGTGCGCGTGCGTGTGCGTGCGCGTGCGTGCGCGTGCGTGCACACGCATGCACGTGCGTGCACGTGCGTGCACGTGCGTGCGCGTGCACGTGCGTGCGCGTGCGTGCGCGCGCGTGCACGTCCACACGTGTGCACACGTGGGTGCACGTATGTGCACGCGTGTTCACGTGTGTGCACGTGTGTGCGTGCGCGTGCACGCGCGTGCGTGCGCGTGCGTGCGTGCGCGTGCGTGCACAGACGTGCACGTGTGTGCGTGCGCGTGCGCGTGCGTGCGCGTGCGTGCGCGCGTGTGCACGCGTGTGCACGCGTGTGCACGCGTGTGCACGCGTGTGCACGTGTTTGCGTGCGTGTGCACGTGTGTGCACGTGTGTGCACACGCGTGCACGCGCGTGCACGCACGTGCGTGTGCGTGCGTGCGCGTGCGTGCGCGTTCGTGCGCGTGCGTGCGTGCGCGTGCGTGCGCGTGTGTGCACGTCTGTGCACGTGTGTGCACACACGTGCACGTGCGTGCACGTGCGTGCACGTGCGTGCACATGCGTGCACGTGTGTGCACGTGTGTGCACGTGCGTGCGTGTGCGTGCGTGCGCGTGCACGTGCGTGCGTGCGCGTGCGTGCGTGCGTGTGCGTGCGTGCGCGTGCGTGCACGTGCGTGCACGCGCGTGCACGCGCGTGCACGTGGGTGCACGTGCGTGCACGTGCGTGCACGTGCGTGCACGTGTGTGCGTGCGCGTGCACGTGTGTGCACGTGGGTGCACGTGCGTGCACGTGCGTGCACGTGTGTGCGTGCGCGTGCACGTGTGTGCGTGCGCGTGCGTGTGCGTGCGCGTGCGTGCGTGCGCGTGCGTGCGCGCGCACGCGCGCGCACGCACGCACGCGCACGCACACGCACGCGTGCGCGTGCGTGTGCGTGCGCGTGCGTGCGTGCGCGTGCGTGCGTGCGCGCACGCGCGCGCACGCGTGCGCGTGCATGCGCGTGCGTGCGCGTGCGTGCACGCGCGTGCACACGCGTGCACGTGCGTGCACGCATGTACACGTGGGTGCACGCGTGTGCACGTGCGTGCACGTGCGTGCGTGCGCGTGCACGTGTGTGCGTGCGCGTGCGTGCGTGCGCGTGCGTGTGTGCGTGCGCGTGCACGTGTGTGCGTGCGCGTGCGTGCGCGTGCGCGTGCGTGCGCGTGCGTGCGTGCACGCGCGTGCACACACGTGCACACGCGTGCACACGCGTGCACACACGTGCACACGCGTGCGTGCGCATGCGTGCGCGTGCGTGCGCGTGCGTGCGCGTGCGTGGGCGTGCGTGGGCGTGCGTGCGCGTGCGTGCACGTGCGTGCACGTGTGTGCACACGCGTGCGCGTGCGTGCACGTGCGTGCGCGTGCGTGCACGTGCGTGCGCGTGCGTGCACGTGGGTGCGCGTGTGTGCGTGCGCGTGCACGTGTGTGCGTGCGCGCGCGTGCGCGCGCGTGCGCGCGCGTGCGTGCGCGTGCGTGCGCGTGCGTGCGCGTCTGTGCACGTGCGTGCGCGTGCGTGCACGTGCGTGCGCGTGCGTGCGCGTGCGTGCGCGTGCGTGCGCGTGCGTGCACACGCGTGCACGTGTGTGCACGTGTGTGCACGTGTGTGCGTGCACGTGCGTGCACGTGCGTGCACGTGGGTGCACGTGCGTGCACGTGCGTGCGCGTGCGTGCACGTGGGTGCACGTGCGTGCGCGTGCGTGCGCGTGCGTGCGCGTGCGTGCGCGTGCGTGCGCGTGCGTGCGCGTGCGTGCGCGTGCGTGCACGTGCGTGCACGTGCGTGCACGTGGGTGCACGTGCGTGCACGTGCGTGCACGTGCGTGCACGTGCGTGCACGTGCCTGCACGTGCGTGCACGTGGGTGCACGTGCGTGCGCGTGCACGTGTGTGCGTGCGCGTGCGTGCGCGTGCACGTGTGTGCGTGCGCGTGCGTGCGTGCGCGTGCGTGCGCGTGCGCGTGCGTGCGCGTGCGTGCGCGTGCGTGCGTGGGCGTGCGTGCGCGTGCGTGCACGTGCGTGCACGCGTGTGCACGTGGGTGCACGTGTGTGCACGTGCGTGCACGTGCGTGCACGTGCGTGCACGTGCGTGCACGTGCGTGCGTGCGCGTGCACGTGTGTGCGTGCGCGTGCACGTGTGTGCGTGCGCGTGCGTGCGTGCGCGTGCGTGCGCGTGCGTGCGCGTGCGTGCACACGCGTGCACGTGCGTGCACGTGCGTGCACGTGCGTGCGCGTGCACGTGCGTGCGCGTGCGTGCGCGCGCGTGCACGTCCACACGTGTGCACACGTGGGTGCACGTATGTGCACGCGTGTTCACGTGTGTGCACGTGTGTGCGTGCGCGTGCACGCGCGTGCGTGCGCGTGCGTGCACAGACGTGCACGTGTGTGCGTGCGCGTGCGCGTGCGTGCGCGTGCGTGCGCGCGTGTGCACGCGTGTGCACGCGTGTGCACGCGTGTGCACGCGTGTGCACGTGTTTGCGTGCGTGTGCACGTGTGTGCACGTGTGTGCACACGCGTGCACGCGCGTGCACGCACGTGCGTGTGCGTGCGTGCGCGTGCGTGCGCGTTCGTGCGCGTGCGTGCGTGCGCGTGCGTGCGCGTGTGTGCACGTCTGTGCACGTGCGTGCGTGTGCGTGCGTGCGCGTGCGCGTGCGCGTGCACGTGTGTGCGTGCGCGTGCGTGCGTGCGTGTGCGTGCGTGCGCGTGCGTGCACGTGCGTGCACACGCGTGCACGCGCCTGCACGTGGGTGCACGTGCGTGCACGTGCGTGCACGTGCGTGCACGTGTGTGCGTGCACGCGCGTGCACACGCGTGCGCGTGCGCGCGCACGCGTGCGCGTGCATGCGCGTGCGTGCGCGTGCGTGCACGCGCGTGCACACGCGTGCACGTGCGTGCACGCATGTACACGTGGGTGCACGCGTGTGCACGTGCGTGCACGTGCGTGCGTGCGCGTGCACGTGTGTGCGTGCGCGTGCGTGCGTGCGCGTGCACGTGTGTGCGTGCGCGTGCACGTGTGTGCGTGCGCGTGCGTGCGCGTGCGCGTGCGTGCGCGTGCGCGTGCGCGTGCGTGCGCGTGCGTGCGTGCGCGTGCGCGTGCGTGCGCGTGCGCGTGCGCGTGCGTGCGCGTGCGTGCGTGCGCGCGCGTGCGCACACGTGCACACGCGTGCACACGCGTGCACACACGTGCACACGCGTGCGTGCGCATGCGTGCGCGTGCGTGCGCGTGCGTGCGCGTGCGTGCGCGTGCGTGGGCGTGCGTGGGCGTGCGTGCGCGTGCGTGCACGTGCGTGCACGTGTGTGCACACGCGTGCGCGTGCGTGCACGTGCGTGCGCGTGCGTGCACGTGCGTGCGCGTGCGTGCACGTGGGTGCGCGTGTGTGCGTGCGCGTGCACGTGTGTGCGTGCGCGCGCGTGCGCGCGCGTGCGTGCGCGTGCGTGCGCGTGCGTGCGCGTCTGTGCACGTGCGTGCGCGTGCGTGCGCGTGCGTGCGCGTGCGTGCGCGTGCGTGCGCGTGCGTGCACACGCGTGCACGTGTGTGCACGTGTGTGCACGTGTGTGCGTGCACGTGCGTGCACGTGCGTGCACGTGGGTGCACGTGCGTGCACGTGCGTGCGCGTGCGTGCACGTGGGTGCACGTGTGTGCACGTGTGTGCACGTGCGTGCACGTGCGTGCGCGTGCGTGCGCGTGCGTGGGCGTGCGTGCGCGTGCGTGCACGTGCGTGCACACGCGTGCACCCACGTGCACGCACGTCCACGCGTGTGCACACGTGGGTGCACGTATGTGCACGCGTGTTCACGTGTGTGCACGTGCGTGCACGTGTGTGCGTGCGCGTGCGTGCACGCGCGTGCGCGCGCGTGCACGCGCGTGCGTGCGCGTGCACGTGTGTGCGTGCGCGTGCGTGCGTGCGCGTGCGTGCGCGTGCGTGCGCGTGCGTGCACGCGCGTGCACGCGCGTGCACGCGCGTGCACGTGCGTGCACGCGCGTGCACGCGCGTGCACGTGCGTGCGTGCGCGTGCGTGCGTGCACCCACGTGTGCACACGCGTGTTCACGTGTGTGCACGTGTGTGCGTGCGCGTGCACGCGCGTGCGTGCGAGTGCGTGCGCGTGCGTGCGCGTGCGTGCGCGTGCGTGCACAGACGTGCACGTGTGTGCGCGTGCGTGCGCGTGCGTGCGCGTGCGTGCACGTGTGTGCACGCGTGTGCACGCGTGTGCACGCGTGTGCACGTGTGTGCACGTGTTTGCGTGCGTGTGCACGTGTGTGCACGTGTGTGCACACGCGTGCACGCGCGTGCACGCACGTGCGTGTGCGTGCGTGCGCGTGCGTGCGCGTTCATGCGCGTGCGCGTGTGTGCACGTCTGTGTGTGCACACACGTGCACGTGCGTGCACGTGCGTGCACGTGCGTGCACATGTGTGCACGTGTGTGCACGTGTGTGCACGTGCGTGCGTGCGCGTGCACGTGTGTGCGTGCGCGTGCGTGCGTGTGCGTGCGTGCGCGTGCGTGCGCGTGCGTGCACACGCGTGCACGCGTGTGCACGTGGGTGCACGCGCGTGCACGTGCGTGCACGTGCGTGCACGTGTGTGCACACGCGTGCACGTGGGTGCGCGTGCGTGCACGTGCGTGCACGCGCGTGCACGTGTGTGCGTGCGCGTGCACGTGTGTGCGTGCGCGCGCGTGCGCGTGCGCGCGCGTGCGCGCGCGTGCGTGCGCGTGCGCGCGCGTGCGCGTGATTGCACGTGCGCGTGCGTGCGCGTGCGTGCGCGCGCGTGCGTGCGCGTGCGTGCGCGTGCGTGCACGTGCGTGCACGTGCGTGCACGCGTGTGCACGTGTGTGCGTGCACGTGCGTGCGCGTGCGCGTGCGTGCGCGTGCGTGCGTGCACGTGCGTGCACGCGCGTGCACGTGCGTGCACGTGCGTGCGCGTGCGTGCGCACGTGCGTGCACGTGATTGCAAACGCGTGCACGTGATTGCACACGCGTGCACGTGTGTGCACGTCTGTGCGCGTGCGTGTGCGTGCGCGTGCGTGCGCGTGCGCGTGTGTGCGTGCGCGTGCGCGCGTGCGCGTGCGCGTGTGTGCGTGCGCGTGCGCGCGTGCGCGCGTGCGTGCACGTGCGTGCACGTGCGTGCACGTGTTTGCACACGCGTGCGCGTGCGTGCGCGTGCGTGCGCGTGCGTGCACGTGCGTGCACGTGCGTGCACGTGTTTGCACACGCGTGCACGTGTGTGCACGTGCGTGCACGTGCGTGCACGTGCGTGCGCACGTGCGTGGAAGTGTTTGCACACGCGTGCACGTCTGTGCACGTGCGTGCACGTGCGTGCGCACGTGCGTGCGCACGTGCGTGCACGTGCGTGCGCGTGCGTGCACGTGTGTGCGTGCGCGTGCGTGCGCGTGCACGTGTGTGCGTGCGCGTGCGTGCGTGCACCCACGTGTGCACACGCGTGTTCACGTGTGTGCACGTGTGTGCGTGCGCGTGCACGCGCGTGCGTGCGAGTGCGTGCGCGTGCGTGCGCGTGCGTGCGCGTGCGTGCACAGACGTGCACGTGTGTGCGCGTGCGTGCGCGTGCGTGCGCGTGCGTGCACGTGTGTGCACGCGTGTGCACGCGTGTGCACGCACGTGCGTGTGCGTGCGTGCGCGTGCGTGCGCGTTCATGCGCGTGCGCGTGTGTGCACGTCTGTGTGTGCACACACGTGCACGTGCGTGCACGTGCGTGCACGTGCGTGCACATGCGTGCACGTGTGTGCACGTGTGTGCACGTGCGTGCGTGCGCGTGCACGTGCGTGCGTGCGCGTGCGTGCGTGTGCGTGCGTGCGCGTGCGTGCGCGTGCGTGCACGCGCGTGCACGTGTGTGCGTGCGCGTGCACGTGTGTGCGTGCGCGTGCGTGCGCGTGCGCGTGCGCGCGCGTGCGCGTGATTGCACGTGCGCGTGCGTGCGCGTGCGTGCGCGCGCGTGCGTGCGCGTGCGTGCGCGTGCGTGCACGTGCGTGCACGTGCGTGCACGCGTGTGCACGTGTGTGCGTGCACGTGCGTGCGCGTGCGCGTGCGTGCGCATGCGTGCGTGCACGTGCGTGCACGCGTGTGCACGTGCGTGCACGTGCGTGCACGTGCGTGCGCACGTGCGTGCACGTGATTGCACACGCGTGCACGTGATTGCACACGCGTGCACGTGTGTGCACGTCTGTGCGCGTGCGTGTGCGTGCGCGCGCGTGCGCGTGATTGCACGTGCGCGTGCGTGCGCGTGCGTGCGCGTGCGTGCGCGTGCGTGCGCGTGCGTGCGCGTGCGTGCACGCGTGTGCACGTGTGTGCACGCGTGTGAACGCGTGTGCACGTGTGTGCGTGCGCGTGCACGTGCGTGCGTGCGCGTGCGTGCGCGCGCGTGCGCGTGCGTGCGCGTGCACGTGCGTGCGTGCGCGTGCGTGCGCGCGCGTGCGCGTGCGTGCGCGTGCGTGCACGCGTGCGCGTGCGTGCGCGCGCGTGCGCGTGCGTGCGCGTGCGTGCGTGCGCGTGCGTGCACGTGTGTGCGCGTGCGTGCACGTGTGTGCACGTGCGTGCGCACGTGCGTGCACACGCGTGCACACACGTGCACGCGTGTGCACGTCTGTGCGCGTGCGTGTGCGTGTGCGTGCGCGTGCGTGCACGTGCGTGCGCGTGCGTGCACGTGCGTGCACGTGCGTGCACGTGCGTGCACGTGCGTGCGCGTGCGTGCACGTGCGTGCACGTGCGTGCACGTGCGTGCACGTGCGTGCACGTGTGTGCGTGCGCGCGCGTGCGCGTGCGTGCGCGTCTGTGCACGTGCGTGCGCGTGCGTGCACGTGCGTGCGCGTGCGTGCGCGTGCGTGCGCGTGCATGCGCGTGCGTGCACACGCGTGTACACGTGGGTGCACGCGTGTGCACGTGCGTGCACGTGCGTGCGTGCGCGTGCGTGCGCGTGCGTGCACGTGTGTGCACGTGCGTGCACGTGCGTGCACGTGTGTGCGTGCGCGTGCACGTGTGTGCGTGCGCGTGCACGTGTGTGCGTGCGCGTGCGTGCGTGCGCGTGCGTGCGCGTGCGTGCACACGCGTGCGTGCACGTGCGTGCACACGCGTGCACGTGCGTGCACGCGTGTACACGTGGGTGCACGCGTGTGCACGTGCGTGCACGTGCACGTGCGTGCGCGTGCGTGCGCGTGCGTGCGCGTGCGTGCACAGACGTGCACGTGTGTGCGTGCGCGTGCGTGCGCGCGCGTGCGTGCGTGCGTGCGCGCACGCGTGCGTGCGTGCGCGTGCGTGCGTGCGCGTGCGCGCGCGTGCGTGCGTGCGCGCGCGTGCACGTCCACGCGTGTGCACACGTGGGTGCACGTATGTGCACGCGTGTTCACGTGTGTGCACGTGTGTGCGTGCGCGTGCACGCGCGTGCGCGCGCGTGCGTGCGCGTGCGTGCGCGTGCGTGCGCGTGCGTGCACAGACGTGCACGTGTGTGCATGCGCGTGCGTGGGCGTGCGTGGGCGTGCGTGCGCGTGCGTGCGCGTGTGTGCACGTGTGTGCACGCGTGTGCACGCGTGTGCACGCGTGTGCACGTGTGTGCACGTGTTTGCGTGCGTGTGCACGTGTGTGCACGTGTGTGCACACGCGTGCACGCGCGTGCACGCACGTGCGTGTGCGTGCGTGCGCGTGCGCGTGCGTGCACGTGTGTGCACACACGTGCACGTGTGTGCACGTGCGTGCACGTGTGTGCACGTGTGTGCACGTGTTTGCACACGCGTGCACGTGTGTGCACGTGCGTGCACGTGCGTGCACGTGCGTGCGCACGTGCGTGCACGTGTTTGCACACGCGTGCACGTCTGTGCACGTGCGTGCACGTGCGTGCGCACGTGCGTGCGCGTGCGTGCGCGTGCGTGCACGTGTGTGCGTGTGCGTGCGCGTGCGTGCGCGTGCGTGCACTTGCGTGCACGTGTGTGCACGCGTGTGCACGTGGGTGCGTGCGCGTGCACGTGTGTGCGTGCGCGTGCGTGCGTGCGCGTGCGTGCGCGTGCGTGCGCGTGCGTGCGCGTGCGTGCGCGTGCGTGCGCGTGCGTGCGCGCGCGTGCGTGCGTGCGCGCGGGGCACAGGGGGAGGGAGAAAGGGGGGGCGCGCCGTGCGGTGAGAATGATAACGAGAGCCTGCAGCTTAGATGGTGCCTGGAACCTGGATTCCTGGATCCAGGAGCCAGAATTTCGAGAACCTGGAGCAAGGAATCTTAAAACCTGGAGCCATGATTCTCCGAACTTGGCGCCATGTTTCTAGAACCTCGAGCCTTCGGTCTTGAAGCCAGGATTCCTGAAACCAGGAGCCAAGATTCCTGGATCCAGGAGCCAAGATTCATGGATCCAGGAGGAAGAATTCCTGGAACCTGGAGCCATGATTCTCCGAACTTGGCGCCATGTTTCTAGAACCTGGAGCCTTGGGTCTTGAAGCCAGGATTCCTGAAACCAGGAGCCAAGATTCATGGATCCAGGAGCCAAGATTCATGGATCCAGGAGGAAGAATTCCTGGAACCTGGAGCCATGATTCTCCGAACTTGGCGCCATGTTTCTAGAACCTGGAGCCTTGGGCCTTGAAGCCAGGATTCCTGAAACCAGGAGCCAAGATTCATGGATCCAGGAGGCAGAATTTCTGGAACCTGGAGTCAGGAGTCTTGCGATCTGGAGCCATGATTCTCCGAACCTGGAGCAATGATTTCTAGAACCTGGAGCCTTGGATCTTGGAGCCAGGATTCCTGGATCCAGATTGTATGGATCCAGGAGGCAGAATTCCGGGAACCTGGAGCCTTAGATCTTGGAACCTGGAGCCAGGATTCCTGGATCGTGCACGTCCACGCGTGTGCACACGTGGGTGCACGTATGTGCACGCGTGTTCACGTGTGTGCACGTGTGTGCGTGCGCGTGCACGCGCGTGCGTGCGCGTGCGTGCGCGTGCGTGCGCGTGCGTGCACAGACGTGCACGTGTGTGCGTGCGCGTGCGTGGGCGTGCGTGGGCGTGCGTGCGCGTGCGTGCGCGTGTGTGCACGTGGGTGCACGCGTGTGCACACGCGTGCACGTGTGTGCACGTCTGTGCACGTGCGTGCTCGTGCGTGCGCGTGCGTGCGCGTGCGTGCGCGTGCGTGCACACGCGTGCACGTGTGTGCACGTGTGTGCACGTGTGCGCACACACGTGCACACGCGCGCACGCGCATGCCTGCGCACGCACGCGTGCACGTGCGTGCGTGCGCATGCGTGCGTGCGAGCGAGTGCACGTGCACGCTTGTGCACACGTGGGTGCACGTATGTGCACGCGTGTTCACGTGTGTGCACGTGTGTGCGTGCGCGTGCACGTGTGTGCGTGCGCGTGCACGCACGTGCGTGCGCGTGCGTGCGCGTTCGTGCGCGTGCGTGCGTGCGCGTGCGTGCGCGTGTGTGCGCGTCTGTGCACGTGTGTGCACACACGTGCACGTGCGTGCACGTGCGTGCACGTGCGTGCACGTGCGTGCACGTGCGTGCACGCGTGTGCACGTGTGTGCACGTGCGTGCACGTGCGTGCACACGTGCGTGCACGTGTGTGCGTGCGCGTTCACGTGTGTGCACACGTGGGTGCACGTATGTGCACGCGTGTTCACGTGTGTGCACGTGTGTGCGTGCGCGTGCACGTGCGTGCGTGCGCGTGCGTGCGCGCGAATGCGCGTGCGTGCGCGTGTGTGCACGTCTGTGCACGTGTGTGCACACACGTGCACGTGCGTGCACGTGCGTGCACGTGCGTGCACGTGTGTGCACGTGTGTGCACGTGCGTGCGTGCGTGCGCGTGCACGTGTGTGCACGCGTGTGCACGTGTGTGCACGTGTGTGCGTGCGTGCGCGTGCGTGCGCGTGCGTGCGCGTGCGTGCGTGCGCGTGCGTGCGCGTGCGTGCGCGTGCGTGCGCGCGCGTGCGCGTGCGTGCACGCGTTTGCACGTGTGTGCACGCGTGTGCACGTGTGTGCACGTGTGTGCGTGCGCGTGCGCGTGCGTGCGCGTGCGTGCCCGTGCACGTGCGTGCACACGCGTGCACGCGTGTGCACGTGCGTGCACGTGCGTGCACGTGTGTGCGTGCGCGTGCACGTGTGTGCGTGCGCGTGCGCACGTGTGTGCGTGCACGCACGTGTGCACGTGCGTGCACGTGCACACGCGTGCACGTGTGTGCACGTCTGTGCACGTGCGTGCGTGCGCGTGCACGTGCGTGCGCGTGCGTGCACATGCGTGCACGTGCGTGCACGTGTGTGCACGTGCGTGCGTGCGCATGCACGTGTGTGCGTGCACGTGTGTGCACGTGCGTGCGTGCGCATGCACGTGTGTGCGTGCGCGTGCGTGCGCGTGCGTGCACGTGCGTGCACACGCGTGCACGCACGTGCGCGTGCGTGCGCGTGCGTGCACGTGCGTGCACACGCGTGCACGCGTGTGCACGTGGGTGCACGTGTGTGCACGTGCGTGCACGTGCGTGCACACGCGTGCACGCGTGTGCACGTGGGTGCACGTGTGTGCACGTGCGTGCACGTGCGTGCACGTGTGTGCGCGCGCGTGCGCGTGCGTTCGCGTGCGTGCGCGTGCGTGCACGTGCGTGCACACGCGTGCACGTGCGTGCACGCATGTACACGTGGGTGCACGCGTGAGCACGTGCGTGCACGTGCGTGCACGTGCGTGCACGTGTGCACGTGCGTGCACGTGTTTGCACACGCGTGCACGTGTGTGCACGTCTGTGCACGTGCGTGCTCGTGCGTGCGCGTGCGTGCGCGTGCGTGCGCGTGCGTGCACACGCGTGCACGTGTGTGCACGTGTGTGCACGTGTGCGCACACACGTGCACACGCGCGCACGCGCATGCCTGCGCACGCACGCGTGCACGTGCGTGCGTGCGCGTGCGTGCGCGTGCGTGCGTGCGAGCGCGTGCACGTGCACGCTTGTGCACACGTGGGTGCACGTATGTGCACGCGTGTTCACGTGTGTGCACGTGTGTGCGTGCGCGTGCACGTGTGTGCGTGCGCGTGCACGCACGTGCGTGCGCGTGCGTGCGCGTTCATGCGCGTGCGTGCGTGCGCGTGCGTGCGCGTGCGTGCGCGTGTGTGCACGTCTGTGCACGTGTGTGCACACACGTGCACGTGCGTGCACGTGCGTGCACGTGCGTGCACATGCGTGCACGTGCGTGCACGTGCGTGCACGTGTGTGCGTGCGCGTTCACGTGTGTGCACACGTGGGTGCACGTATGTGCACGCGTGTTCACGTGTGTGCACGTGTGTGCGTGCGCGTGCACGTGTGTGCGTGCGCGTGCGTGCGGGCGAATGCGCGTGCGTGCGCGTGTGTGCACGTCTGTGCACGTGTGTGCACACACGTGCACACGCGTGCACGTGCGTGCGCACGTGTGCACGTGCGTGCACGTGTTTGCACACGCGTGCACGTGTGTGCACGTCTGTGCACGTGCGTGCGCGTGCGTGCACGTGCGTGCGCGTGCGTGCACGTGCGTGCGCGTGCGTGCGCGTGCGTGCGCGTGCGTGCACATGCGTGCACGTGCGTGCACGTGCGTGCACGTGCGTGCGTGCGCGTGCACGTGTGTGCGTGCGCGTGCGTGCGCGTGCGTGCACGTGCGTGCACACGCGTGCACGCACGTGCGCGTGCGTGCGCGTGCGTGCACGTGCGTGCACACGCGTGCACGCGTGTGCACGTGGGTGCACGTGTGTGCACGTGCGTGCACGTGCGTGCACGTGTGTGCGTGCGCGTGTGCGTGCGCGTGCACGTGTGTGCGTGCGCGTGTGTGCGCGCGCGTGCGTGCGCGTGCGTTCGCGTGCGTGCGCGTGCGTGCGCGTGCGTGCACGTGCGTGCACACGCGTGCACACGTGTGCACGTGGGTGCACGTGTGTGCACGTGCGTGCACGTGCGTGCACGTGTGTGCGTGCGCGTGCACGTGTGTGCGTGCGCGTGTGTGCGCGCGCGTGCGTGCGCGTGCGTTCGCGTGCGTGCACGTGCGTGCACACGCGTGCACACGTGTGCACGTGGGTGCACGTGTGTGCACGTGCGTGCACGTGCGTGCACGTGTGTGCGTGCGCGTGCACGTGTGTGCGTGCGCGTGTGTGCGCGCGCGTGCGTGCGCGTGCGTTCGCGTGCGTGCGCGTGCGTGCACGTGCGTGCACATGCGTGCACGTGCGTGCACGCATGTACACGTGGGTGCACGCGTGTGCACGTGCGTGCACGTGCGTGCACGCGCGTGCACGTGTGTGCGTGCGCGTTCACGTGTGTGCACACGTGGGTGCACGTATGTGCACGCGTGTTCACGTGTGTGCGTGCGCGTGCACGTGTGTGCGTGCGCGTGCGTGCGGGCGAATGCGCGTGCGTGCGCGTGTGTGCACGTCTGTGCACGTGTGTGCACACACGTGCACGTGCGTGCACGTGCGTGCACACGCGTGCACGTGTGTGCACGTGTGTGCACGTGCGTGCGTGCGCGTGCACGTGTGTGCGCGTGCGTGCGCGTGCGTGCACGCGCGCGCACGTGCGTGCACGCGTGTGCACGTGTGTGCACGCGTGTGCACGTGTGTGCACGTGTGTGCGTGCGCGTGTGTGCGCGTGCGTGCGCGTGCGTGCGTGCGCGTGCGTGCGCGCGCGTGCACGTGCGTGCACGCGTTTGCACGTGTGTGCACGCGTGTGCGTGCGCGTGTGTGCGTGCGCGTGCGTGCGCGTGCGTGCGCGTGCGTGCGCGTGCACGTGCGTGCACACGCGTGCACGCGTGTGCACGTGGTTGCACGTGTGTGCACGTGCGTGCACGTGCGTGCACGTGTGTGCGTGCGCGTGCACGTGTGTGCGTGCGCGCGCGTGCGTGCGCGCGCGTGCGTGCACGTGTGTGCGCGTGCGTGCGCGCGCGTGCACGTGCGTGCACGTGTGCACGTGCGTGCACGTGTTTGCACACGCGTGCACGTGTGTGCACGTCTGTGCACGTGCGTGCACGTGCGTGCGCGTGCGTGCGCGTGCGTGCGCGTGCATGCGCGTGCGTGCACACGCGTGCACGTGTGTGCACGTGTGTGCACGTGTGTGCGTGCACGTGCGTGCACGTGCGTGCACGTGGGTGCACGTGTGTGCACGTGTGTGCACACGCGTGCACGTGTGTGTACGTTTGTGCACACACGTGCACACATGTGCACGTGCGTGCGTGCGCGTGCACGTGTGTGCGTGCGCGTGCGCGTGCGCGTGCGCGTGCGTGCGCGTGCGTGCGCGTGCGTGCACGTGCGTGCACGTGCGTGCGCGTGCGTGCGCGTGCGTGCGCGTGCGTGGGCGTGCGTGCGCGTGCGTGCACGTGCGTGCACGTGCGTGCACGTGCGTGGGCGTGCGTGCGCGTGCGCGTGTGTGCACGTCTGTGCACGTGTGTGCACACACGTGCACGTGCGTGCACGTGCGTGCACGTGCGTGCACGTGCGTGCGTGCGTGCGCGTGCGCGTGTGTGCACGTCTGTGCACGTGCGTGCACGCGCGTGCACGTGGGTGCACGCGCGTGCACGTGCGTGCACGTGCGTGCACGTGCGTGCACGTGTGTGCGTGCGCGTGCACGTGTGTGCGTGCGCGTGCACGTGTGTGCGTGCGCGTGCACGTGTGTGCGTGCGCCTGCGTGCGTGCGCGTGCGTGCGCGTGTGTGTACACACGTACACGCGCGTGCACGCACGTGCGTGTGCGTGCGTGCGCGTGCGTGCGCGTTCGTGCGCGTGCGTGCGTGCGCGTGCGCGTGCGTGCGCGTGCGTGCGCGTGTGTGCACGTCTGTGCACGTGTGTGCGTGCGCGTGCGCGTGTGTGCACGTCTGTGCACGTGTGTGCACACACGTGCACGTGGGTGCACGTGTGTGCACGTGCGTGCACGTGCGTGCACGTGCGTGCACGTGCGTGCACGTGTGTGCGTGCGCGTGCACGTGTGTGCGTGCGCGTGTGTGCGCGCGCGCGTGCGTGCGCGTGCGTGCGCGTGCATGCGCGTGCGTGCGCACGCGTGCACGTGCGTGCACACGCGTGCGCGCGCGTGCGTGCGCGTGCGTGCGCGTGCGTGCGCGTGCGTGCGCACGCGTGCACGTGCGTGCACACGCGTGCACGTGCGTGCACGCATGTACACGTGAGTGCACGCGTGTGCACGTGCGTGCACGTGCGTGCACGTGCGTGCGCGTGCGTGCGCGTGCGTGCGCGCGCGTGCACGTGTGTGCGCACACGTGCACACACGTGCACACACGTGCACGCGTGTGCACGCACGCGCACGCACGCGCACGCACGCGCACGCACGAGCACACACGTGCACGCGTGTGCAAACACGTGCACGCACGTGCACACGTGCACGCACGTGCACGCACGTGCACGCACGTGCACACGCGTGCACCCACGTGTACATGCGTGCACGCACGTGCACGCGTGTGCACGCACGTGCACGAGTGCGCACGCACGCGCACGCACGCGCGCGCGCACACACGCGCACGCACACACGTGCACGCGCACGCACACACGTGCACGCACGTGCACGCACGTGCACGCACGTGCACGCACGTGCACACACGTGCACCCACGTGCACGTGTGTGCACACACGTGCACAGACGTGCACACACGCGCACGCGCACGCACGCACGCACGTGCACGCACGTGCACGCACGTGCACGTGTGTGCACACACGTGCACAGACGTGCACACACGCGCACGCACACGCACGCACGCGCACGCACGCGCACGCACGCACGCACGCGCACGAACGCGCACGCACGCGCACGCACGCGCACGCACGCAGGCGCACGCACACACGTGCACGCGCACGCACACACGTGCACGCGCACGCACACACGTGCACGCACGTGCACGCACGTGCACGCACGTGCACGCACGTGCACCCACGTGCACGCATGTGCACGCACGCGCACGCACGCCCACGCACGCGCACGCACGTGCACGCACGTGCACGCACGTGCACGCACGTGCACGCACGCGCATGCCTGCGCACGCACGCGTGCACGTGCGTACGTGCGCGTGCGTGCGTGCGCGCGCGTGCACGTGCACGCGTGTGCACACGTGGCTGCACGTATGTGCACGCGCGTGCACGTGTGTGCGTGCGCGTGCGTGCGCGTGCGTGCGCGTGCGTGCACGTGTGTGCGCGTGCGTGCACGTGCGTGCACGTGTGTGCACGTGCGTGCACGTGCGTGCACGTGTGTGCGTGTGCGTGCACGTGTGTGCGTGCGCATGCACGTGTGTGCGTGCGCCTGCGTGCGTGCGCGTGCGTGCGCGTGCGTGCGCGTGCGTGCGCGTGCGTGCACACGCGTGCACGTGCGTGCACGTGGGTGCACGCGTGTGCACGTGCGTGCATGTGCGTGCACGTGCGTGCGTACGCGTGCGTGCGTGCGCGCGCGTGCACGTGCACGCGTGTGCACACGTGGGTGCACGTATGTGCACGCGTGTTCACGTGTGTGCACGTGTGTGCGTGCGCGTGCACGTGTGTGCGTGCACGTGCGTGCGCGTGCGTGCGCGTGCGTGCGCGTGCGTGCGCGTGCGTGCACACACGTGCACGTGTGTGCGTGCGCGTGCGTGCGCGTGCGTGCGCGTGCGTGCGCGTGCGTGCACACACGTGCACGTGTGTGCACGTGTGTGCACGTGTTTGCGTGCGTGTGCACGTGTGTGCACGTGTGTGTACACACGTACACGCGCGTGCACGCACGTGCGTGCGTGCGTGCGCGTGCGTGCGCGTTCGTGCGTGCGCGTGCGTGCGCGTGCGCGTGCGCGTGCGCGTGCGTGCGCGTGCGTGCGCGTGCGTGCGTGCACGCGCATGCACACACGTGCACACGCGTGCACACGCGTGCACACACGTGCACACGCGTGCACGCACGTGCACGCACGTGCACCCACGTGCACGCATGTGCACGCACGCGCACGCACGCGCACGTGCAATCACGCGCACGCGCGCGCACGCACACGCACGCGCACGCACGCGCGCGCACGCGCACGCACGCGCACGCACGCGCACGCACACACGTGCACGCGCGTGCACGCGTGTGCACGTGGGTGCACGTGCGTGCACGTGTTTGCACACGCGTGCACGTCTGTGCACGTGCGTGCACGTGCGTGCGCACGTGCGTGCGCGTGCGTGCGCGTGCGTGCACGTGTGTGCGTGTGCGTGCGCGTGCGTGCGCGTGCGTGCACGTGCGTGCACGTGCGTGCACGTGCGTGGGCGTGCGTGCGCGTGCGTGCACGTGCGTGCACACGCGTGCACGTGTGTGCACGCGTGTGCACGTGGGTGCACGTGTGTGCACGTGCGTGCACGTGCGTGCACGTGTGTGCGTGCGCGTGCACGTGTGTGCGTGCGCGTGCACGTGTGTGCGTGCGCGTGCGTGCGTGCGCGTGCGTGCGCGTGCGTGCGCGTGCGTGCACACGCGTGCACGTGCGTGCACGTGGGTGCACGCGTGTGCACGTGCGTGCACGTGCGTGCGTGCGCGTGCGTGCGTGCGCGCGCGTGCACGTCCACGCGTGTGCACACGTGGGTGCACGTATGTGCACGCGTGTTCACGTGTGTGCGCGTGCGTGCGCGTGCGTGCACAGACGTGCACGTGTGTGCGTGCGCGTGCGTGCGCGTGCGTGCGCGTGCGTGCGCGTGTGTGCACGTGTGTGCACGCGTGTGCACGCGTGTGCACGCGTGTGCACGTGTGTGCACGTGTTTGCGTGCGTGTGCACGTGGGTGCACGTGTGTGCACACGCGTGCACGCGCGTGCACGCACGTGCGTGTGCGTGCGTGCGCGTGCGTGCGTGTGCACGTCTGTGCACGTGTGTGCACACACGTGCACGTGCGTGCACGTGTGTGCACGTGCGTGCGTGCGCGTGCACGTGTGTGCGTGCGCGTGCGTGCGCGTGCGTGCGCGTGCGTGTGCGTGCGTGCACGTGTGTGCACGTGTGTGCACGTGCGTGCACGTGCGTGCACGTGCGTCCGCACGTGCATGCACGTGTTTGCACACGCGTGCACGTGTGTGCACGTCTGTGGACGTGCGTGCGTGCGCGTGCACGTGTGTGCGTGCGCGTGCGTGCGCGTGCGTGCGCGTGCGTGCGCGTGCGTGCGCGTGCGTGCACGTGTGTGCGTGCACGTGCGTGCACGTGCGTGCACGTGCGTGCACGTGCGTGCACGTGCGTCCGCACGTGCATGCACGTGTTTGCACACGCGTGCACGTGTGTGCACGTCTGTGCACGTGCGTGCGTGCGCGTGCACGTGTGTGCGTGCGCGTGCGTGCGCGTGCGTGCGCGTGCGTGCGCGTGCGTGCGCGTGCGTGCGCGTGTGTGCACACGTGTGCACGCGTGTGCACGCGTGTGCACGTGTGTGCACGTGTTTGCGTGCGTGTGCACGTGGGTGCACGTGTGTGCACACGCGTGCACGCGCGTGCACGCACGTGCGTGTGCGTGCGTGCGCGTGCGTGCGTGTGCACGCCTGTGCACGTGTGTGCACACACGTGCACGTGCGTGCACGTGCGTGCACGTGCGTGCACATGCGTGCACGTGTGTGCACGTGTGTGCACGTGCGTGCGTGCGCGTGCACGTGTGTGCGTGCGCGTGCGTGCGCGTGCGTGCGCGCGTGTGCACGTGTGTGCACGTGTGTGCGTGCGCGTGCACGTGTGTGCGTGCGCGTGCGTGCACGTGCGTGCACGTGTGTGCACGTGTGTGCACGTGTTTGCACACGCGTGCACGTGTGTGCACGTGCGTGCACGTGCGTGCACGTGCGTGCGAACGTGCGTGCACATGTTTGCACACGCGTGCACGTCTGTGCACGTGCGTGCACGTGCGTGCGCACGTGCGTGCGCGTGCTTGCGCGTGCGTGCACGTGTGTGCGCGTGCGTGCACGTGTGTGCGTGTGCGTGCGCGTGCGTGCGCGTGCGTGCGCGTGCGTGCACGTGCGTGCACGTGCGTGCACGTGCGTGGGTGCACGTGTGTGCACGTGCGTGCACGTGCGTGCACGTGTGTGCGTGCGCGTGCACGTGTGTGCGTGCACGTGCACGTGTGTGCGTGCGTGCGTGCACGTGCGTGCACGTGGGTGCACGCGTGTGCACGTGCGTGCACGTGCGTGCGCGTGCGTGCGTGCGCGTGCGTGCGTGCGCGCGCGTGCACGTCCACGCGTGTGCACACGTGGGTGCACGTATGTGCACGCGTGTTCACGTGTGTGCACGTGTGTGCGTGCGCGTGCGCGCGCGTGCGCGCGCGTGCGCGCGCGTGCGCGTGCGTGCGCGTGCGTGCGCGTGCGTGCACGTGTGTGCACGTGTGTGTGCACGTGTGCACGTGGGTGCACGTGTGTGCACGTGCGTGCACGTGTGTGCACGTGCGTGCACGTGCGTGCACGTGCGCGTGCGTGCACGTGCGTGCGCGTGCGTGCGCGTGCGTGCACGTGCGTGCGCGTGTGTGCGCGTGTGTGCACGTGCGTGCACGTGCGTGCACGTGCGTGCACGTGGGTGCACGTGCGTGCACGTGTGTGCACGTGCCTGCACGTGCGTGCACGTGGGTGCACGTGCGTGCGCGTGCGTGCAAACGCGTGCACGTGTGTGCACGCGTGTGCGCGTGGGTGCGCGTGCGTGCGCGTGCGCGTGCGTGCGCGTGCGCGTGCGTGCGCGTGCGCGTGCGTGCGCGTGCGCGTGCGTGCGCGTGCGTGCGCGTGCGTGCGCGTGCGTGCGCGTGCGTGGGCGTGCGTGCGCGTGCGTGCACGTGCGTGCACGCGTGTGCACGTGCGTGCGTGCGCGTGCACGTGTGTGCGTGCGCGTGCACGTGTGTGCGTGCGCGTGCGTGCGTGCGCGTGCGTGCGCGTGCGTGCACGTGCGTGCACACGCATGCACGTGCGTGCACGTGCGTGCACGTGCGTGCGCGTGCGCGTGTGTGCGCGTGCGTGCGCGTGCGTGCGTGCGCGTGCGTGCACAGACGTGCACGTGTGTGCGTGCGCGTGCGCGTGCGTGCGCGTGCGTGCGCGCGTGTGCACGCGTGTGCACGCGTGTGCACGCGTGTGCACGCGTGTGCACGTGTGTGCACGTGTTTGCGTGCGTGTGCACGTGTGTGCACGTGTGTGCACACGCGTGCACGCGCGTGCACGCACGTGCGTGTGCGTGCGTGCGCGTGCGTGCGCGTTCGTGCGCGTGCGTGCGTGCGCGTGCGTGCGCGTGTGTGCACATGCGTGCACGTGTGTGCACGTGTGTGCACGTGCGTGCGTGCGCGTGCACGTGTGTGCACACACGTGCACGTGCGTGCACGTGCGTGCACGTGCGTGCACATGCGTGCACGTGTGTGCACGTGTGTGCACGTGCGTGCGTGCGCGTGCACGTGTGTGCGTGCGCGTGCGTGCGCGTGCGTGCGTGCGTGCGCGTGCGTGCACGTGCGTGCACACGCGTGCACGCGTGTGCACGTGGGTGCACGTGCGTGCACGTGCGTGCACGTGCGTGCACGTGTGTGCGTGCGCGTGCACGTGTGTGCACGTGGGTGCACGTGCGTGCACGTGCGTGCACGTGTGTGCGTGCGCGTGCACGTGTGTGCGTGCGCGTGCGTGTGCGTGCGCGTGCGTGCGCGCGCGTGCACACGCGTGCACGTGCGTGCACGCATGTACACGTGGGTGCACGCGTGTGCACGTGCGTGCGCGTGCGTGCGTGCGCGTGCACGTGTGTGCGTGCGCGTGCACGTGTGTGCGTGCGCATGCGTGCGCGTGCGTGCGCGTGCGTGCGCGTGCGTGCGCGTGCGTGCGCGTGCGTGGGCGTGCGTGCGCGTGCGTGCACGTGCGTGCACACGCGTGCACGTGTGTGCACGCGTGTGCACGTGCGTGCGCGTGCGTGCACGTGCGTGCACACGCGTGCACGTGCGTGCACGCGTGTGCACGTGGGTGCACGAGTGTGCACGTGCGTGCACGTGCGTGCACGTGCGTGCGCGTGCGTGCGCGTGCGTGCACGTGCGTGCACGTGCGTGCACACGCGTGCGCGTGCGTGCGCGTGCGTGCGCGTGCGTGCACGTGCGTGCGCGTGCGTGCGCGTGGGTGCGCGTGTGTGCGTGCGCGTGCACGTGTGTGCGTGTGCGTGCGCGCGCGTGCACGTGCGTGCGCGTGCGTGCGCGTGCGTGCACGTGCGTGCGCGTGCGTGCGCGTGTGTGCGTGCGCGTGCACGTGCGTGCACACGCGTGCGCGTGCGTGCGCGTGCGTGCGCGTGCGTGCGTGCGCGTGCGTGCACGTGCGTGCGCGTGCGTGCGCGTGGGTGCGCGTGTGTGCGTGCGCGTGCACGTGTGTGCGTGTGCGTGCGCGCGCGTGCGCGCGCGTGCGCGCGCGTGCGTGCGCGTGCGTGCGCGTCTGTGCACGTGCGTGCGCGTGCGTGCGCGTGCGTGCACGTGCGTGCGCGTGCGTGCGCGTGCGTGCGCGTGCATGCGCGTGCGTGCACACGCGTGCACGTGTGTGCACGTGCACGTGTGTGCGTGCACGTGCGTGCACGTGCGTGCGCGTGGGTGCGCGTGCGTGCGCGTGCGTGCGCGTGCGTGCACACGCGTGCACGCGTGTGCACGTGTGTGCACGTGCGTGCACGTGCGTGCACGTGTGTGCGTGCGCGTGCACGTGTGTGCGTGCGCGTGTGTGCGTGCGCGTGCGTGCGCGTGCGTGCGCGTGCGTGCGCGTGCGTGCGCGTGCGTGCACACGCGTGCACGTGCGTGCACGCATGTACACGTGGGTGCACGCGTGTGCACGTGCGTGCACGTGCGTGCACGTGCGTGCACGTGTGCACGTGTGTGCACGTGTGCGCACACGTGCACGTGCGTGCGTGTGCGCACGCACACAAGTGCACGCGCACGCACACACGTGCACACACGTGAACACGCGTGCACATACGTGCACCCACGTGCACGCGTGTGCACGCACGCGCACGCACGCGCGTGCACGTGCACGCGCGCGCACGCGCATGCCTACGCACGCGTGCACGTGCGTGCGTGCGCGTGCGTGCGTGTGAGCGCGTGCACGTGCACGCGTGTGCACACGTGGGTGCACGTATGTGCACGCGTGTTCACGTGTGTGCACGTGTGTGCGTGCGCGTGCACTTGTGTGCGTGCGCGTGCGTGCGCGTGCGCGTGCGTGCGCGTCTGTGCGCGTGTGTGCACACACGTGCACGTGCGTGCACGTGCGTGCACGTGCGTGCACATGCGTGCACGCGTGTGCACGTGGGTGCACGTGTGTGCACGTGCGTGCACGTGCGTGCACGTGTGTGCGTGCGCGTTCACGTGTGTGCGTGCGCGTGCATGCGCACGCGTGCGTGCGCGTGCGTGCGCGTGCGTGCGCGTGCGTGCACGTGCGTGCACGTGCGTGCACGTGCGTGCACGTGCGTGCACGTGCGTGCGCGTGGGTGCACGTGCGTGCACGTGCGTTCACGTGCGTGCACGTGCGTGCGCGTGCGTGCGCGTGCACGTGCGTGCACGTGTGTGCGTGCGCGTGCGTGCGCGCGCGTGCACGTGCGTGCACGTGCGTGCACGTGCGTGCACGTGCGTGCACGTGCGTGCACGTGCGTGCACGCGTGTGCACGTGTGTGCACGCGTGTGCACGCGTGTGCACGTGTGTGCACGTGCGTGCACATGCGTGCGCGTGTGTGCACGTGTTTGCACGTGCGTGCGTGCGCTTGCACGTGTGTGCGTGCGCTTGCGCTTGCGTGCGTGCGCGTGCGTGAACGCGCGTGCATGTGCGTGCACGCGTGTGCACGTGTGTGCACGTGCGTGCACGTGCGTGCACGTGCGTGCGTGCGCGTGCACGTGTGTGCGTGCGCGTGCACGTGTGTGCGTGCGCGTGCGTGCGTGCGCGTGCGTGCGCGTGCGTGCACACGCATGCACGTGCGTGCACGTGCGTGCACGTGCGTGCGCGTGCACGTGCGTGCGCGTGCGTGCGCGCGCGTGCACGTCCACGCGTGTGCACACGTGGGTGCACGTATGTGCACGCGTGTTCACGTGTGTGCACGTGTGCGCGTGCGCGTGCACGCGCGTGCGTGCGCGTGCGTGCGCGTGCGTGCACAGACGTGCACGTGTGTGCGTGCGCGTGCGCGTGCGTGCGCGTGCGTGCGCGCGTGTGCACGCGTGTGCACGCGTGTGCACGCGTGTGCACGCGTGTGCACGTGTTTGCGTGCGTGTGCACGTGTGTGCACGTGTGTGCACACGCGTGCACGCGCGTGCACGCACGTGCGTGTGCGTGCGTGCGCGTGCGTGCGCGTTCGTGCGCGTGCGTGCGTGCGCGTGCGCGTGCGTGCGCGTGTGTGCACGTCTGTGCACGTGTGTGCACACACGTGCACGTGCGTGCACGTGCGTGCACATGCGTGCACGTGTGTGCACGTGTGTGCACGTGCGTGCGTGCGCGTGCACGTGTGTGCGTGCGCGTGCGTGCGCGTGCGTGTGCGTGCGTGCGCGTGCGTGCACGTGCGTGCACGTGCGTGCACGTGCGTGCACGTGTGTGCGTGCGCGTGCACGTGTGTGCACGTGGGTGCACGTGCGTGCACGTGCGTGCACGTGCGTGCACGTGTGTGCGTGCGCGTGCACGTGTGTGCGTGCGCGTGCGTGTGCGTGCGTGCGCGTGCGTGCGCGTGCGTGCGCGCGCGTGCGCGCGCGTGCGTGCGCGTGCACGCGCGTGCACGTGCGTGCACGCATGTACACGTGGGTGCACGCGTGTGCACGTGCGTGCACGTGCGTGCGTGCGCGTGCACGTGTGTGCGTGCGCGTGCGTGCGTGCGCGTGCACGTGTGTGCGTGCGCGTGCACGTGTGTGCGTGCGCGTGCGTGCGCGTGCGTGCGCGTGCGTGCGCGTGCGCGTGCGTGCGCGTGCGTGCGTGCACGCGCATGCACACACGTGCACACGCGTGCACACGCGTGCACACGCGTGCACACACGTGCACACGCGTGCGTGCGCATGCGTGCGCGTGCGTGCGCGTGCGTGCGCGTGCGTGCGTGGGCGTGCGTGCGCGTGCGTGCGCGTGCGTGCACACGCGTGCACGTGCGTGCACGTGCGTGCGCGTGCGTGCGTGCGCGTGCGTGCGTGCGCGCGCGTGCACGTCCACGCGTGTGCACACGTGGGTGCACGTATGTGCACGCGTGTTCACGTGTGTGCACGTGTGTGCGTGCGCGTGCGCGTGCGCGCGCGTGCGCGCGCGTGCGCGTGCGTGCGCGTGCGTGCGCGTGCGTGCGCGTGCGTGCACGTGTGTGCACGTGTGTGTGCACGTGTGCACGTGGGTGCACGTGTGTGCACGTGCGTGCACGTGTGTGCACGTGCGTGCACGTGCGTGCACGTGCGCGTGCGTGCACACGCGTGCGCGTGCGTGCGCGTGCGTGCGCGTGCGTGCACACGCGTGCACGTGCGTGCACGTGCGTGCACGTGCGTGCACGTGCGTGCGTGCGCGTGCGTGCGTGCGCGCGCGTGCACGTCCACGCGTGTGCACACGTGGGTGCACGTATGTGCACGCGTGTTCACGTGTGTGCACGTGTGTGCGTGCGCGTGCGCGCGCGTGCGCGCGCGTGCGCGTGCGTGCGCGTGCGTGCGCGTGCGTGCACGTGTGTGTGCACGTGTGCACGTGGGTGCACGTGTGTGCACGTGCGTGCACGTGTGTGCACGTGCGTGCACGTGCGTGCACGTGCGCGTGCGTGCACGTGCGTGCGCGTGCGTGCGCGTGCGTGCACGTGCGTGCGCGTGTGTGCGCGTGTGTGCACGTGCGTGCACGTGCGTGCACGTGCGTGCACGTGGGTGCACGTGCGTGCACGTGTGTGCACGTGCCTGCACGTGCGTGCACGTGGGTGCACGTGCGTGCGCGTGCGTGCAAACGCGTGCACGTGTGTGCACGCGTGTGCGCGTGGGTGCGCGTGCGTGCGCGTGCGCGTGCGTGCGCGTGCGCGTGCGTGCGCGTGCGTGCGCGTGCGTGCGCGTGCGTGCGCGTGCGTGGGCGTGCGTGCGCGTGCGTGCACGTGCGTGCACGCGTGTGCACGTGCGTGCGTGCGCGTGCACGTGTGTGCGTGCGCGTGCACGTGTGTGCGTGCGCGTGCGTGCGTGCGCGTGCGTGCGCGTGCGTGCACGTGCGTGCACACGCATGCACGTGCGTGCACGTGCGTGCACGTGCGTGCGCGTGCGCGTGTGTGCGCGTGCGTGCGCGTGCGTGCGTGCGCGTGCGTGCACAGACGTGCACGTGTGTGCGTGCGCGTGCGCGTGCGTGCGCGTGCGTGCGCGCGTGTGCACGCGTGTGCACGCGTGTGCACGCGTGTGCACGCGTGTGCACGTGTGTGCACGTGTTTGCGTGCGTGTGCACGTGTGTGCACGTGTGTGCACACGCGTGCACGCGCGTGCACGCACGTGCGTGTGTGTGCGTGCGCGTGCGTGCGCGTTCGTGCGCGTGCGTGCGTGCGCGTGCGCGTGCGTGCGCGTGTGTGCACATGCGTGCACGTGTGTGCACGTGTGTGCACGTGCGTGCGTGCGCGTGCACGTGTGTGCACACACGTGCACGTGCGTGCACGTGCGTGCACGTGCGTGCACATGCGTGCACGTGTGTGCACGTGTGTGCACGTGCGTGCGTGCGCGTGCACGTGTGTGCGTGCGCGTGCGTGCGCGTGCGTGCGCGCGCGTGCGTGCGCGTGCGTGCACGTGCGTGCACACGCGTGCACGCGTGTGCACGTGGGTGCACGTGCGTGCACGTGCGTGCACGTGCGTGCACGTGTGTGCGTGCGCGTGCACGTGTGTGCACGTGGGTGCACGTGCGTGCACGTGCGTGCACGTGTGTGCGTGCGCGTGCACGTGTGTGCGTGCGCGCGCGCGTGCGTGCGCGTGCGTGCACGCGCGTGCACACGCGTGCACGTGCGTGCACGCATGTACACGTGGGTGCACGCGTGTGCACGTGCGTGCACGTGCGTGCGTGCGCGCGTGCGCGTGCGCGCGCGTGCGCGCGCACGTGCACGCGTGTGCACGTGCGTGCGCGTGCGTGCGTGCGCGTGCGTGCACGTGCGTGCGCGTGTGTGCGCGTGTGTGCACGTGCGTGCACGTGCGTGCACGTGCGTGCACGTGGGTGCACGTGCGTGCACGTGTGTGCACGTGCCTGCACGTGCGTGCACGTGGGTGCACGTGCGTGCGCGTGCGTGCAAACGCGTGCACGTGTGTGCACGCGTGTGCGCGTGGGTGCGCGTGCGTGCGCGTGCGCGTGCGTGCGCGTGCGCGTGCGTGCGCGTGCGTGCGCGTGCGTGCGCGTGCGTGCGCGTGCGTGGGCGTGCGTGCGCGTGCGTGCACGTGCGTGCACGCGTGTGCACGTGCGTGCGTGCGCGTGCACGTGTGTGCGTGCGCGTGCACGTGTGTGCGTGCGCGTGCGTGCGTGCGCGTGCGTGCGCGTGCGTGCACGTGCGTGCACACGCATGCACGTGCGTGCACGTGCGTGCACGTGCGTGCGCGTGCGCGTGTGTGCGCGTGCGTGCGCGTGCGTGCGTGCGCGTGCGTGCACAGACGTGCACGTGTGTGCGTGCGCGTGCGCGTGCGTGCGCGTGCGTGCGCGCGTGTGCACGCGTGTGCACGCGTGTGCACGCGTGTGCACGCGTGTGCACGTGTGTGCACGTGTTTGCGTGCGTGTGCACGTGTGTGCACGTGTGTGCACACGCGTGCACGCGCGTGCACGCACGTGCGTGTGTGTGCGTGCGCGTGCGTGCGCGTTCGTGCGCGTGCGTGCGTGCGCGTGCGCGTGCGTGCGCGTGTGTGCACATGCGTGCACGTGTGTGCACGTGTGTGCACGTGCGTGCGTGCGCGTGCACGTGTGTGCACACACGTGCACGTGCGTGCACGTGCGTGCACGTGCGTGCACATGCGTGCACGTGTGTGCACGTGTGTGCACGTGCGTGCGTGCGCGTGCACGTGTGTGCGTGCGCGTGCGTGCGCGTGCGTGCGCGCGCGTGCGTGCGCGTGCGTGCACGTGCGTGCACACGCGTGCACGCGTGTGCACGTGGGTGCACGTGCGTGCACGTGCGTGCACGTGCGTGCACGTGTGTGCGTGCGCGTGCACGTGTGTGCACGTGGGTGCACGTGCGTGCACGTGCGTGCACGTGTGTGCGTGCGCGTGCACGTGTGTGCGTGCGCGTGCGTGCGCGTGCACGCGCGTGCACACGCGTGCACGTGCGTGCACGCATGTACACGTGGGTGCACGCGTGTGCACGTGCGTGCACGTGCGTGCGTGCGCGCGTGCGCGTGCGCGCGCGTGCGCGCGCACGTGCACGCGTGTGCACGTGCGTGCACGTGCGTGCGTGCGCGTGCACGTGTGTGCGTGCGCGTGCGTGCGTGCGCGTGCACGTGTGTGCGTGCGCGTGCACGTGTGTGCGTGCGCATGCGTGCGCGTGCGCGCGCGTGCGCGCGCGTGCGCGCGCGTGCGCGCGCGTGCGTGCGCGTGCGCGTGCGCGCGCGTGCGCGCGCGTGCGCGCGCGTGCGCGCGCGTGCGCGTGCGTGCGCGTGCGTGCGCGTGCGTGGGCGTGCGTGCGCGTGCGTGCACGTGCGTGCACACGCGTGCACGTGTGTGCACGCGTGTGCACGTGCGTGCGCGTGCGTGCACGTGCGTGCACACGCGTGCACGTGTGTGCACGCGTGTGCACGTGGGTGCGCGTGTGTGCACGTGCGTGCACGTGCGTGCACGTGCGTGCGCGTGCGTGCGCGTGCGTGCGCGTGTGTGCGTGCGCGTGCACGTGTGTGCGTGCGCGTGCGCGCGCGTGCACGTGCGTGCACGTGCGTGCACACGCGTGCGCGTGCGTGCGCGTGCGTGCGCGTGCGTGCACGTGCGTGCGCGTGCGTGCGCGTGGGTGCGCGTGTGTGCGTGCGCGTGCACGTGCGTGCACACGCGTGCGCACGCGTGCGCGTGCGTGCGCGTGCGTGCACGTGCGTGCGCGTGCGTGCGCGTGCGTGCACGTGCGTGCGCGTGCGTGCGCGTGGGTGCGCGTGTGTGCGTGCGCGTGCACGTGTGTGCGTGTGCGTGCGCGCGCGTGCGCGCGCGTGCGTGCGCGTGCGTGCGCGTGCGTGCGCGTCTGTGCACGTGCGTGCGCGTGCGTGCGCGTGCGTGCACGTGCGTGCGCGTGCGTGCGCGTGCGTGCGCGTGCATGCGCGTGCGTGCACACGCGTGCACGTGTGTGCACGTGCACGTGTGTGCGTGCGCGTGCACGTGTGTGCACGTGCACGTGTGTGCGTGCACGTGCGTGCACGTGCGTGCGCGTGGGTGCGCGTGCGTGCGCGTGCGTGCGCGTGCGTGCACGTGGGTGCACGTGCGTGCACGTGTGTGCACGTGCGTGCACGTGTGTGCACGTGCGTGCGTGCACGTGCGTGCGTGCGCGTGCGTGCGTGCGCGTGCACACACGTGCACACGCGTGCACACGCGTGCACACACGTGCACACGCGTGCGTGCGCGTGCGTGCGCGTGCGTGCGCGTGCGTGCACGTGCGTGCGCGTGCGTGGGCGTGCGTGCGCGTGCGTGCACACGCGTGCACGTGTGTGCACGCGTGTGCACGTGGGTGCACGTGTGTGCACGTGCGTGCGTGCGCGTGCACGTGTGTGCGTGCGCGTGCACGTGTGTGCGTGCGCGTGCGCGTGCGTGCGCGTGCGTGCACACGCGTGCACGTGCGTGCACGTGCGTGCACGTGCGGGCACGTGCGTGCACGTGCGTGCGTGCGCGTGCGTGCGTGCGCGCGCGTGCACGTCCACGCGTGTGCACACGTGGGTGCACGTATGTGCACGCGTGTTCACGTGTGTGCACGTGTGTGCGTGCGCGTGCACGCGCGTGCGTGCGCGTGCGTGCGCGTGCGTGCGCGTGCGTGCGCGTGCGTGCACAGACGTGCACGTGTGTGCGTGCGCGTGCGTGCGCGTGCGTGCGCGTGCGTGCGCGTGCGTGCACAGACGTGCACGTGTGTGCGTGCGCGTGCGTGCGCGTGCGTGCGCGTGCGTGCGCGTGCGTGCGCGTGCGTGCGCGCGCGTGCGCGCGCGTGCGTGCACGCGTGTGCGTGCGCGTGCGTGCGCGCGCGTGCGTGCGTGCGCGTGCGTGCGCGCGCGTGCGTGCGCGTGCGTGCACGCGTGTGCACGCGTGTGCGCGCGTGTGCGCGCGTGTGCACGTGTTTGCGTGCGTGTGCACGTGTGTGCACGTGTGTGCACACGCGTGCACGCGCGTGCGCACGCGTGTGCACGTGTGTGCACGTGTGTGCACACGCGTGCACGCGCGTGCACGCACGTGCGTGCACGTGCGTGCACGTGGGTGCACGTGCGTGCACGTGTGTGCACGTGCGTGCACGTGCGTGCACGTGCCTGCACGTGCGTGCACGTGGGTGCACGTGCGTGCGCGTGCGTGCAAACGCGTGCACGTGCGTGCACGCGCGTGCGCGTGGGTGCACGTGCGTGCACATGTGTGCGTGCGCGTGCACGTGTGTGCGTGCGCGTGCGCGTGTGTGCACGTGTGTGCACGTGTGTGCACGTGCGTGCACATGTGTGCGTGCGCGTGCACGTGTGTGCGTGCGCGTGCGTGCGCGTGCACGTGTGTGCGTGCGCGTGCGTGCGTGCGCGTGCGTGCGCGTGCGCGTGCGTGCGCGTGCGTGCGTGGGCGTGCGTGCGCGTGCGTGCACGTGCGTGCACGCGTGTGCACGTGGGTGCACGTGTGTGCACGTGCGTGCACGTGCGTGCACGTGCGTGCACGTGCGTGCACGTGCGTGCACGTGCGTGCACGTGCGTGCGTGCGCGTGCACGTGTGTGCGTGCGCGTGCACGTGTGTGCGTGCGCGTGCGTGCGTGTGCGTGCGCGTGCGTGCGCGTGCGTGCACACGCATGCACGTGCGTGCACGTGCGTGCACGTGCGTGCGCGTGCACGTGCGTGCGCGTGCGTGCGCGCGCGTGCACGTCCACACGTGTGCACACGTGGGTGCACGTATGTGCACGCGTGTTCACGTGTGTGCACGTGTGTGCGTGCGCGTGCACGCGCGTGCGTGCGCGTGCGTGCGTGCGCGTGCGTGCACAGACGTGCACGTGTGTGCGTGCGCGTGCGCGTGCGTGCGCGTGCGTGCGCGCGTGTGCACGCGTGTGCACGCGTGTGCACGCGTGTGCACGCGTGTGCACGTGTTTGCGTGCGTGTGCACGTGTGTGCACGTGTGTGCACACGCGTGCACGCGCGTGCACGCACGTGCGTGTGCGTGCGTGCGCGTGCGTGCGCGTTCGTGCGCGTGCGTGCGTGCGCGTGCGTGCGCGTGTGTGCACGTCTGTGCACGTGTGTGCACACACGTGCACGTGCGTGCACGTGCGTGCACGTGCGTGCACATGCGTGCACGTGTGTGCACGTGTGTGCACGTGCGTGCGTGTGCGTGCGTGCGCGTGCACGTGCGTGCGTGCGCGTGCGTGCGTGCGTGTGCGTGCGTGCGCGTGCGTGCACGTGCGTGCACGCGCGTGCACGCGCGTGCACGTGGGTGCACGTGCGTGCACGTGCGTGCACGTGCGTGCACGTGTGTGCGTGCGCGTGCACGTGTGTGCACGTGGGTGCACGTGCGTGCACGTGCGTGCACGTGTGTGCGTGCGCGTGCACGTGTGTGCGTGCGCGTGCGTGTGCGTGCGCGTGCGTGCGTGCGCGTGCGTGCGCGCGCACGCGCGCGCACGCGTGCGCGTGCATGCGCGTGCGTGCGCGTGCGTGCACGCGCGTGCACACGCGTGCACGTGCGTGCACGCATGTACACGTGGGTGCACGCGTGTGCACGTGCGTGCACGTGCGTGCGTGCGCGTGCACGTGTGTGCGTGCGCGTGCGTGCGTGCGCGTGCGTGTGTGCGTGCGCGTGCACGTGTGTGCGTGCGCGTGCGTGCGCGTGCGCGTGCGTGCGCGTGCGTGCGTGCACGCGCGTGCACACACGTGCACACGCGTGCACACGCGTGCACACACGTGCACACGCGTGCGTGCGCATGCGTGCGCGTGCGTGCGCGTGCGTGCGCGTGCGTGGGCGTGCGTGGGCGTGCGTGCGCGTGCGTGCACGTGCGTGCACGTGTGTGCACACGCGTGCGCGTGCGTGCACGTGCGTGCGCGTGCGTGCACGTGCGTGCGCGTGCGTGCACGTGGGTGCGCGTGTGTGCGTGCGCGTGCACGTGTGTGCGTGCGCGCGCGTGCGCGCGCGTGCGCGCGCGTGCGTGCGCGTGCGTGCGCGTGCGTGCGCGTCTGTGCACGTGCGTGCGCGTGCGTGCACGTGCGTGCGCGTGCGTGCGCGTGCGTGCGCGTGCGTGCGCGTGCGTGCACACGCGTGCACGTGTGTGCACGTGTGTGCACGTGTGTGCGTGCACGTGCGTGCACGTGCGTGCACGTGGGTGCACGTGCGTGCACGTGCGTGCGCGTGCGTGCACGTGGGTGCACGTGCGTGCGCGTGCGTGCGCGTGCGTGCGCGTGCGTGCGCGTGCGTGCACGTGCGTGCGCGTGCGTGCGCGTGCGTGCACGTGCGTGCACGTGGGTGCACGTGCGTGCGCGTGCACGTGTGTGCGTGCGCGTGCGTGCGCGTGCACGTGCGTGCACGCATGTACACGTGGGTGCACGCGTGTGCACGTGCGTGCACGTGCGTGCGTGCGCGTGCACGTGTGTGCGTGCGCGTGCGTGCGTGCGCGTGCGTGTGTGCGTGCGCGTGCACGTGTGTGCGTGCGCGTGCGTGCGCGTGCGCGTGCGTGCGCGTGCGTGCGTGCGCGTGCGTGCGCGTGCGCGTGCGTGCGCGTGCGTGCGTGCACGCGCGTGCACACACGTGCACACGCGTGCACACGCGTGCACACACGTGCACACGCGTGCGTGCGCATGCGTGCGCGTGCGTGCGCGTGCGTGCGCGTGCGTGGGCGTGCGTGGGCGTGCGTGCGCGTGCGTGCACGTGCGTGCACGTGTGTGCACACGCGTGCGCGTGCGTGCACGTGCGTGCGCGTGCGTGCACGTGCGTGCGCGTGCGTGCACGTGGGTGCGCGTGTGTGCGTGCGCGTGCACGTGTGTGCGTGCGCGCGCGTGCGCGCGCGTGCGCGCGCGTGCGTGCGCGTGCGTGCGCGTGCGTGCGCGTCTGTGCACGTGCGTGCGCGTGCGTGCACGTGCGTGCGCGTGCGTGCGCGTGCGTGCGCGTGCGTGCGCGTGCGTGCACACGCGTGCACGTGTGTGCACGTGTGTGCACGTGTGTGCGTGCACGTGCGTGCACGTGCGTGCACGTGGGTGCACGTGCGTGCACGTGCGTGCGCGTGCGTGCACGTGGGTGCACGTGCGTGCGCGTGCGTGCGCGTGCGTGCGCGTGCGTGCGCGTGCGTGCACGTGCGTGCGCGTGCGTGCGCGTGCGTGCACGTGCGTGCACGTGCGTGCACGTGGGTGCACGTGCGTGCACGTGCGTGCACGTGCGTGCACGTGCGTGCACGTGCCTGCACGTGCGTGCACGTGGGTGCACGTGCGTGCGCGTGCACGTGTGTGCGTGCGCGTGCGTGCGCGTGCACGTGTGTGCGTGCGCGTGCGTGCGTGCGCGTGCGTGCGCGTGCGCGTGCGTGCGCGTGCGTGCGCGTGCGTGCGTGGGCGTGCGTGCGCGTGCGTGCACGTGCGTGCACGCGTGTGCACGTGGGTGCACGTGTGTGCACGTGCGTGCACGTGCGTGCACGTGCGTGCACGTGCGTGCACGTGCGTGCGTGCGCGTGCACGTGTGTGCGTGCGCGTGCACGTGTGTGCGTGCGCGTGCGTGCGTGCGCGTGCGTGCGCGTGCGTGCGCGTGCGTGCACACGCGTGCACGTGCGTGCACGTGCGTGCACGTGCGTGCGCGTGCACGTGCGTGCGCGTGCGTGCGCGCGCGTGCACGTCCACACGTGTGCACACGTGGGTGCACGTATGTGCACGCGTGTTCACGTGTGTGCACGTGTGTGCGTGCGCGTGCACGCGCGTGCGTGCGCGTGCGTGCACAGACGTGCACGTGTGTGCGTGCGCGTGCGCGTGCGTGCGCGTGCGTGCGCGCGTGTGCACGCGTGTGCACGCGTGTGCACGCGTGTGCACGCGTGTGCACGTGTTTGCGTGCGTGTGCACGTGTGTGCACGTGTGTGCACACGCGTGCACGCGCGTGCACGCACGTGCGTGTGCGTGCGTGCGCGTGCGTGCGCGTTCGTGCGCGTGCGTGCGTGCGCGTGCGTGCGCGTGTGTGCACGTCTGTGCACGTGCGTGCGTGTGCGTGCGTGCGCGTGCGCGTGCGCGTGCACGTGTGTGCGTGCGCGTGCGTGCGTGCGTGTGCGTGCGTGCGCGTGCGTGCACGTGCGTGCACACGCGTGCACGCGCCTGCACGTGGGTGCACGTGCGTGCACGTGCGTGCACGTGCGTGCACGTGTGTGCGTGCACGCGCGTGCACACGCGTGCGCGTGCGCGCGCACGCGTGCGCGTGCATGCGCGTGCGTGCGCGTGCGTGCACGCGCGTGCACACGCGTGCACGTGCGTGCACGCATGTACACGTGGGTGCACGCGTGTGCACGTGCGTGCACGTGCGTGCGTGCGCGTGCACGTGTGTGCGTGCGCGTGCGTGCGTGCGCGTGCACGTGTGTGCGTGCGCGTGCACGTGTGTGCGTGCGCGTGCGTGCGCGTGCGCGTGCGTGCACGCATGTTCACGTGAGTGCACGCGTGTGCACGTGCGTGCACGTGCGTGCACGTGCGTGCGCGTGCGTGCGCGTGCGTGCGCGCGCGTGCACGTGTGTGCGCACACGTGCACACACGTGCACACACGTGCACGCGTGTGCACGCACGCGCACGCACGCGCACGCACGCGCGCGCGCACGCGCACGCACGCAGGCGCACGCACACACGTGCACGCGCACGCACACACGTGCACGCGCACGCACACACGTGCACGCACGTGAACGCACGTGCACGCACGTGCACGCACGTGCACCCACGTGCACGCATGTGCACGCACGCGCACGCACGCCCACGCACGCGCACGCACGTGCACGCACGTGCACGCACGTGCACGCACGTGCACGCACGCGCATGCCTGCGCACGCACGCGTGCACGTGCGTACGTGCGCGTGCGTGCGTGCGCGCGCGTGCACGTGCACGCGTGTGCACACGTGGGTGCACGTATGTGCACGCGCGTGCACGTGTGTGCGTGCGCGTGCGTGCGCGTGCGTGCGCGTGCGTGCACGTGTGTGCGCGTGCGTGCACGTGCGTGCACACGCGTGCACGGGTGTGCACGCGTGTGCACGTGGGTGCACGTGTGTGCACGTGCGTGCACGTGCGTGCACGTGTGTGCGTGTGCGTGCACGTGTGTGCGTGCGCATGCACGTGTGTGCGTGCGCCTGCGTGCGTGCGCGTGCGTGCGCGTGCGTGCGCGTGCGTGCGCGTGCGTGCACACGCGTGCACGTGCGTGCACGTGGGTGCACGCGTGTGCACGTGCGTGCATGTGCGTGCACGTGCGTGCGTACGCGTGCGTGCGTGCGCGCGCGTGCACGTGCACGCGTGTGCACACGTGGGTGCACGTATGTGCACGCGTGTTCACGTGTGTGCACGTGTGTGCGTGCGCGTGCACGTGTGTGCGTGCACGTGCGTGCGCGTGCGTGCGCGTGCGTGCGCGTGCGTGCGCGTGCGTGCACACACGTGCACGTGTGTGCGTGCGCGTGCGTGCGCGTGCGTGCGCGTGCGTGCGCGTGCGTGCACACACGTGCACGTGTGTGCACGCGTGTGCACGCGTGTGCACGCGTGTGCACGTGTGTGCACGTGTTTGCGTGCGTGTGCACGTGTGTGCACGTGTGTGTACACACGTACACGCGCGTGCACGCACGTGCGTGCGTGCGTGCGCGTGCGTGCGCGTTCGTGCGTGCGCGTGCGTGCGCGTGCGCGTGCGCGTGCGCGTGCGTGCGCGTGCGTGCGCGTGCGTGCGTGCACGCGCATGCACACACGTGCACACGCGTGCACACGCGTGCACACACGTGCACACGCGTGCACGCACGTGCACGCACGTGTGTGCACGTGCGTGCGCGTGCGTGCGCGTGCGTGCGCGTGCGTGCGCGTGCGTGCACGTGCGTGGGCGTGCGTGCGCGTGCGTGCACGTGCGTGCACACGCGTGCACGTGTGTGCACGCGTGTGCACGTGGGTGCACGTGTGTGCACGTGCGTGCACGTGCGTGCACGTGTGTGCGTGCGCGTGCACGTGTGTGCGTGCGCGTGCACGTGTGTGCGTGCGCGTGCGTGCGTGCGCGTGCGTGCGCGTGCGTGCGCGCGCGTGCACGTCCACGCGTGTGCACACGTGGGTGCACGTATGTGCACGCGTGTTCACGTGTGTGCACGTGTGTGCGTGCGCGTGCACGCGCGTGCGTGCGCGTGCGTGCGCGTGCGTGCGCGTGCGTGCACAGACGTGCACGTGTGTGCGTGCGCGTGCGTGCGCGTGCGTGCGCGTGCGTGCGCGTGTGTGCACGTGTGTGCACGTGTGTGCACGTGTGTGCACGCGCGTGCACGCGCGTGCACGCGCGTGCGTGTGCGTGCGTGCGCGTGCGTGCGCGTTCGTGCGCGTGCGTGCGTGCGCGTGCGTGCGCGTGTGTGCACGTCTGTTCACGTGTGTGCACACACGTGCACGTGCGTGCACGTGCGTGCACGTGCGTGCACATGCGTGCACGTGTGTGCACGTGTGTGCACGTGCGTGCGTGCGCGTGCACGTGTGTGCGTGCGCGTGCGTGCGCGTGCGTGTGCGTGCGTGCGCGTGCGTGCACGTGCGTGCACGTGCGTGCACGTGTGTGCGTGCGCGTGCACGTGTGTGCGTGCGCGTGCGTGCGCGCGCGTGCGCGCGCGTGCGTGCGCGTGCGTGCGCGCGCGTGCGTGCGCGTGCATGCGCGTGCGTGCGCGTGCGTGCACACGCGTGCACGTGCGTGCGCGTGCGTGCGTGCGCGTGCACGTGCGTGCACGCGCGTGCACGCGTGTGCACGCGTGTGCACGTGTGTGCACGTGTGTGCGTGCGCGTGCACGTGTGTGCGTGCGCGTGCGTGCGCGTGCGTGCGTGCGCGTGCGTGCGCGTGCGTGCACACGCGTGCACGCGTGTGCACGTGGGTGCACGTGCGTGCACGTGCGTGCACGTGCGTGCACGTGTGTGCGTGCGCGTGCACGTGTGTGCGTGCGCGTGCGTGCGCGCGCGTGCGTGCGCGTGCGTGCGCGTGCGTGCGCGTGCGTGCACGTGCGTGCACACGCGTGCACGTGCGTGCACGCATGTACACGTGGGTGCACGCGTGTGCACGTGCGTGCACGTGCGTGCGCGTGCACGTGTGTGCGTGCGCGTGCGTGCGCGTGCGTGCGCGTGCGCGCGCGTGCGTGCGCGTGCGTGTGCGTGCGCGCGCGTGCGCGTGATTGCACGTGCGCGTGCGTGCGCGTGCGTGCACGTGCGTGCACGTGCGTGCACGTGCGTGTGCACGTGTGTGCGTGCGCGTGCACGTGCGTGCGTGCGCGTGCGTGCGCGTGCGTGCGTGCACGTGCGTGCACGTGTGTGCACGTGTGTGCACGTGCGTGCACGTGCGTGCACGTGCGTGCGCACGTGCGTGCACGTGATTGCACACGCGTGCACGTGTGCACGTCTGTGCGCGTGCGTGTGCGTGCGCGTGCGTGCGTGCGCGTGCACGTGTGTGCGTGCGCGTGCGTGCGTGTGCGCGCGTGCGCGCGCGCACGTGCGCGTGATTGCACGTGCGCGTGCGTGCGCGTGCGCGTGCGTGCGCATGCGTGCACGTGCGTGCACGTGCACGCACGCGTGTGCACGTGTGTGCACGCGTGTGAACGCGTGTGCACGTGTGTGCCTGCGCGTGCACGTGCGTGCGTGCGCGTGCGTGCGCGTGCGTGCGCGTGCGTGCGCGTGCGTGCGCGTGCGTGCGCGTGTGTGCACGTGTGTGCACGTGCGTGCACGTGCGTGCACGTGCGTCCGCACGTGCGTGCACGTGTTTGCACACGCGTGCACGTGTGTGCACGTCTGTGCACGTGCGTGCGCGTGCACGTGTGTGCGTGCGCGTGCGTGCGCGTGCGTGCACGTGCGTGCACGTGCACGCACGCGTGTGCACGTGTGTGCACGCGTGTGAACGCGCGTGCACGTGTGTGCGTGCGCGTGCACGTGCGTGCGTGCGCGTGCGTGCGTGCGTGCGCGTGCGTGCGCGTGCGTGCGCGTGCGTGCACGTGTGTGCACGTGTGTGCACGTGCGTGCACGTGCGTGCACGTGCGTCCGCACGTGCGTGCACGTGTTTGCACACGCGTGCACGTGTGTGCACGTCTGTGCACGTGCGTGCGTGCGCGTGCACGTGTGTGCGTGCGCGTGCGTGCGCGTGCGTGCGCGTGCGTGCGCGTGTGTGCGCGTGCGTGCACGTGTGTGCGTGCACGTGCGTGCACGTGCGTGCACGTGCGTGCACGTGTGTGCACGTGTGTGCACACACGTGCACGTGTGTGCGCACACGTGTGTGCACGTGTGTGCACGTGGGCGCACGTGTGTGCACGTGCGTGCACGTGCGTGCACGTGCGTGCGCGTGATTGCGCGTGCGCGTGCGTGCGCGTGCGTGCGCGTGCGTGCGCGTGCGTGCGCGTGCGTGCGCGTGTGTGCATGTGCGTGCACGTGTGTGCACGTGTGTGCACGTGTTTGCACACGCGTGCACGTCTGTGCACGTGCGTGCACGTGCGTGGGCGTGCGTGCGCGTGCGTGCACGTGCGTGCACACGCGTGCACGTGTGTGCACGCGTGTGCACGTGGGTGCACGTGCGTGCACGTGTTTGCACACGCGTGCACGTCTGTGCACGTGCGTGCACGTGCGTGCGCACGTGCGTGCGCGTGCGTGCGCGTGCGTGCACGTGTGTGCGTGTGCGTGCGCGTGCGTGCGCGTGCGTGCACGTGCGTGCACGTGCGTGCACGTGCGTGGGCGTGCGTGCGCGTGCGTGCACGTGCGTGCACACGCGTGCACGTGTGTGCACGCGTGTGCACGTGGGTGCACGTGTGTGCACGTGCGTGCACGTGCGTGCACGTGTGTGCGTGCGCGTGCACGTGTGTGCGTGCGCGTGCACGTGTGTGCGTGCGCGTGCGTGCGCGTGCGTGCGCGTGCGTGCGCGTGCGTGCACACGCGTGCACGTGCGTGCACGTGGGTGCACGCGTGTGCACGTGCGTGCACGTGCGTGCGTGCGCGTGCGTGCGTGCGCGCGCGTGCACGTCCACGCGTGTGCACACGTGGGTGCACGTATGTGCACGCGTGTTCACGTGTGTGCGCGTGCGTGCGCGTGCGTGCACAGACGTGCACGTGTGTGCGTGCGCGTGCGTGCGCGTGCGTGCGCGTGCGTGCGCGTGTGTGCACGTGTGTGCACGCGTGTGCACGCGTGTGCACGCGTGTGCACGTGTGTGCACGTGTTTGCGTGCGTGTGCACGTGGGTGCACGTGTGTGCACACGCGTGCACGCGCGTGCACGCACGTGCGTGTGCGTGCGTGCGCGTGCGTGCGTGTGCACGTCTGTGCACGTGTGTGCACACACGTGCACGTGCGTGCACGTGTGTGCACGTGCGTGCGTGCGCGTGCACGTGTGTGCGTGCGCGTGCGTGCGCGTGCGTGCGCGTGCGTGTGCGTGCGTGCACGTGTGTGCACGTGTGTGCACGTGCGTGCACGTGCGTGCACGTGCGTCCGCACGTGCATGCACGTGTTTGCACACGCGTGCACGTGTGTGCACGTCTGTGGACGTGCGTGCGTGCGCGTGCACGTGTGTGCGTGCGCGTGCGTGCGCGTGCGTGCGCGTGCGTGCGCGTGCGTGCGCGTGCGTGCACGTGTGTGCGTGCACGTGCGTGCACGTGCGTGCACGTGCGTGCACGTGCGTGCACGTGCGTCCGCACGTGCATGCACGTGTTTGCACACGCGTGCACGTGTGTGCACGTCTGTGCACGTGCGTGCGTGCGCGTGCACGTGTGTGCGTGCGCGTGCGTGCGCGTGCGTGCGCGTGCGTGCGCGTGCGTGCGCGTGCGTGCGCGTGTGTGCACACGTGTGCACGCGTGTGCACGCGTGTGCACGTGTGTGCACGTGTTTGCGTGCGTGTGCACGTGGGTGCACGTGTGTGCACACGCGTGCACGCGCGTGCACGCACGTGCGTGTGCGTGCGTGCGCGTGCGTGCGTGTGCACGCCTGTGCACGTGTGTGCACACACGTGCACGTGCGTGCACGTGCGTGCACGTGCGTGCACATGCGTGCACGTGTGTGCACGTGTGTGCACGTGCGTGCGTGCGCGTGCACGTGTGTGCGTGCGCGTGCGTGCGCGTGCGTGCGCGTGCGTGCGCGTGCGTGCACACGCGTGCACACACGTGCACGTGCGTGCACGTGCACGCACGTGCACGTGTGTGCACGCGTGTGCACGTGTGTGCACGTGTGTGCGTGCGCGTGCACGTGTGTGCGTGCGCGTGCGTGCGCGTGCGTGTGCGTGCGTGCGCGTGCGTGCACGTGCGTGCACACGCGTGCACGCGTGTGCACGTGGGTGCACGTGCGTGCACGTGCGTGCACGTGCGTGCACGTGGGTGCGTGCGCGTGCACGTGTGTGCGTGCGCGTGCGTGCGTGCGCGTGCGTGCACGTGCGTGCACACACGTGCACGTGCGTGCACGCATGTACACGTGGGTGCACGCGTGTGCACGTGCGTGCACGTGCGTGCGTGCGCGTGCACGTGTGTGCGTGCGCGTGCGTGCGCGTGCGTGCGCGTGCGCGCGCGTGCGTGCGGGTGCGTGCGCGTGCGCGCGCGTGCGCGTGATTGCACGTGCGCGTGCGTGCGCGTGCGTGCACGTGCGTGCACGTGCGTGCACGCGTGTGCACGTGTGTGCGTGCGCGTGCACGTGCGTGCGTGCGCGTGCGTGCGCGTGCGTGCGTGCACGTGCGTGCACGTGTGTGCACGTGTGTGCACGTGCGTGCACGTGCGTGCACGTGCGTGCGCACGTGCGTGCACGTGATTGCACACGCGTGCACGTGTGCACGTCTGTGCGCGTGCGTGTGCGTGCGCGTGCGTGCGTGCGCGTGCACGTGTGTGCGTGCGCGTGCGTGCGCGTGCGTGCGCGTGCGCGCGCGTGCGCGCGCGTGCGTGCGCGTGCGTGCGCGTGCGCGCGCGTGCGCGTGATTGCACGTGCGCGTGCGTGCGTGCGCGTGCGTGCGCGTGCGTGCGCGTGCGTGCACGTGCGTGCACGTGCGTGCACGTGTGTGCACGTGTGTGCACGCGTGTGAACGCGTGCACGTGTGTGCACGTGCGTGCACGTGCGTGCACGTGCGTGCGAACGTGCGTGCACGTGTTTGCACACGCGTGCACGTCTGTGCACGTGCGTGCACGTGCGTGCGCACGTGCGTGCGCGTGCGTGCGCGTGCGTGCACGTGTGTGCGTGTGCGTGCGCGTGCGTGCGCGTGCGTGCACGTGCGTGCACGTGCGTGCACGTGCGTGGGCGTGCGTGCGTGCACGTGCGTGCACACGCGTGCACGTGCGTGCACGCGCACGCACACACGTGCACGCGCACGCACACACGTGCACACACGTGAACACGCGTGCACATACGTGCACCCACGTGTGCACAAGCGTGCACGTGCACGCGCGCGCACGCACGCACGCGCACGCACGCACGTGCACGCACGTGCACGCACGTGCACGCGTGTGCACGCACGCGCACGCGTGTGCACGCGCACGCACGCGCACGCACGCGCACGCACGCGCGCGCACGTGCACGCGCACGCACGCGCACGCACGCGCACGCACGCGCACGCACGCGCGCGCACGCACGCGCACGCGCACGCACGCACGCGCACGCACACACGTGCACGCGCACGCACACACGTGCACGCGCACGCACACACGTGCACGCACGTGCACGCACGTGCACGCACGTGCACCCACGTGCACACGCGTGCACACACGTGCACGCGTGTGCACGCACGCGCACGCACGCGCACGCACGCCCACGCACGCGCACGCATGTGCACGCACGCGCACGCACGCGCACGCACGCGTGTGCACGTGTGTGCACGCGTGTGCACGCACGCGCACACACGCGCATGCACGCGCACGCACGCGCGCGCACGCGCGCGCACGCGCGCGCACGCGCGCGCACGCACGCGCACGCACGCGCGCGCACGCACGCGCACGCACCCGCACGCGCACGCACGCACGCGCACGCACACACGTGCACGCACGTGCACGCACGTGCACGCACGTGCACCCACGTGCACACACGTGCACGCGCACGCACACACGTGCACGCACGTGCACGCACGTGCACACACGTGCACGCATGTGCACGCACGTGCACGCACACGCACGCACGCGCATGAACGCGCACGCACGCGCACGCACACGCACGTGCGTGCACGCGCGTGCACGCGTGTGCACACACGTGCACACACGTGCACACGCACGCAAACACGTGCACACACGCGCACACGCGTGCACACGCGTGCACACGCGTGTGCACACACGTGCACACACGCGCACGCACGCGCACGCACGCGCACGCACGCGCACGCACGCGCGTGCACGCGCACGCACACACGTGCACACACGTGAACACGCGTGTGCACACGTGGGTGCACGCACGCACGCGCACGCACGCACGTGCACGCACGTGCACGCACGTGCACGCACGTGCACGCGTGTGCACGCACGCGCACGCACGCGCACGCACGCGCACGCACGCACGCGCACGCACGCACGCGCACGCACACACGTGCACGCGCACGCACACATGTGCACGCGCACGCACACACGTGCACGCACGCGCACGCACGCGCACGCACGTGCGCACGCACGTGCGCACGCACGTGCACGCACGTGCACGCGTGTGCAAACACGTGCACGCACGTGCGCACGCACGTGCACGCACGTGCACGCACGTGCACACACGTGCACGCGTGTGCAAACACGTGCACGCACGTGCACGCACGTGCACGCACGCGCACGCACGCGCACGCACGCGCACGCGCACGCGTGTGCAAACACGTGCACACACGTGCACGCACGTGCACGCACGTGCACGCACGCGCACGCACGCGCACGCACGCGCACGCACGCGCACGCGCAATCACGCGCACGCACGTGCACGCACGTGCACGCACGTGCACGCACGTGCACGTGTGTGCACGTGTGTGCGTGCACGTGCACGCACGTGCACGCACGTGCACGCACGTGCACACACGTGCGCCCACGTGCACGCACGTGCACGCACGTGCACGCACGTGCACGCACGTGCACGCACGTGCACGCACACACGTGCACACACGTACACGCACGCGCACGCACGCGCACGCACGCGCACGCACGCGCACGCACACACGTGCACGCGCACGCACGCACGTGCACAGACGTGCACACACGTGCACGCGTGTGCAAACACGTGCACGTGCACACACGTGCACACACGTGCACGCACGTGCACGCACGTGCACGCACGTGCACGCACGCGCACGCACGCGCACGCACGCGCACGCACACGCACACGCACGCGCACAGACGTGCACACGCGTGCACGTGTGTGCACGCGTGTGCACGCACGTGCACGCACGTGCACACACGTGCACGCACGTGCACACACGTGCACGCACGTGCACGCACGTGCACGCACGTGCACCCACGTGCACGCACGTGCACACACGTGCACCCACGTGCACACGCGTGCACACACGTGCACGCGTGTGCACGCACGTGCACGCACGCGCACGCACGTGCACACGCGTGCACACACGTGCACGCGTGTGCACGCACGCGCACGCACGCGCACGCACGCCCACGCACGCGCACACGCGTGCACCCACGTGTACATGCGTGCACGCACGCGCACGCGCACGCACGCGCACGCACGCGCGCGCACGCGCGCGCACGCGCGCGCACGCACGCACGCGCGCACGCACGCACGCGCGCGCACGCGCGCGCGCGCACGCGCGCGCACGCGCGCGCACGCACGCACGCGCGCACGCACGCACGCGCGCGCACGCGCGCGCACGCGCACGCGCACGCACGCGCACGCGCACGCACACACGTGCACGCGCACGCACACACGTGCACGCACGTGCACGCACGTGCACGCACGTGCACGCACGTGCACCCACGTGCACACACGTGCACGCGCACGCACACACGTGCACGCACGTGCACGCACGTGCACGCACGTGCACCCACGTGCACACGCGTGCACGCGTGTGCACGCACGCGCACGCACGCGCACGCACGCACACGCACGCGCACGCACGCGCACGCACACACGTGCACGCGCACGCACGCACGTGCACACACGTGCACGCATGTGCACGCACGTGCACGCACGTGCACGCACGTGCACGTGTGTGCACACACGTGCACAGACGTGCACACACGCGCACGCACGCGCACGCGCACGCACGCACGCACGCGCACGAACGCGCACGCACGCGCACGCACACGCACGTGCGTGCACGCGCGTGCACGCGTGTGCACACACGTGCACACACGTGCACACGCACGCAAACACGTGCACACACGTGCACACGCGCGCACGCACGCGCACGCGCACGCGCGCGCACGCACGCGCACGCACGCGCACGCGCGTGCGCGCGCACGCACGCGCACGCACGCGCACGCGCACGCACCACACGTGCACGTCTGTGCACGCACGCGCACGCACGCACGCGCACGCACGCGCGTGCACGCGCACGCACACACGTGCACACACGTGAACACGCGTGCACATACGTGCACCCACGTGTGCACACGCGTGGACGTGCACGCGCGCGCACGCACGCGCACGCACGTGCACGCGCACGCACGTGCACGCGCACGCACGTGCACGCACGTGCACGCACGTGCATGCGTGTGCACGCACGCGCACGCACGCGCACGCACGCGCACGCACGCGCACGCACGCGCACGCACACACGTGCACGCACACACGTGCACGCGCACGCACGCGCACGCACACACGTGCACGCACACACGTGCACGCGCACGCACGCACGTGCACGCACGTGCACGCACGTGCACACACGTGCACCCACGTGCACACGCGTGCACGCGCGTGCACGCGCACGCACGCCCACGCACGCGCACGCACGTGCACGCACGCGCACGCGCACGCACGCGCACGCGCACGCACGCGCACGCGCACGCACGCGCACGCACGCACGCGCACGCACGCGCACGCGCACGCACGCGCACGCACGCACGTGCACGCGCACGCACGCACGCGCACGCACGCACGTGCACGCACGTGCACACACGTGCACCCACGTGCACACGCGTGCACACACGTGCACGCGTGTGCACGCACGTGCACGCACGCGCACGCACGTGCACACGCGTGCACACACGTGCACGCGTGTGCACGCACGCGCACGCACGCGCACGCACGCCCACGCACGCGCACACGCGTGCACCCACGTGTACATGCGTGCACGCACGCGCACGCGCACGCACGCGCACGCACGCGCGCGCACGCGCGCGCACGCGCTGCGCACGCACGCACGCGCGCACGCACGCACGCGCGCGCACGCGCGCGCGCGCACGCGCGCGCACGCGCGCGCACGCACGCACGCGCGCACGCACGCACGCGCGCGCACGCGCGCGCACGCGCACGCGCACGCACGCGCACGCGCACGCACACACGTGCACGCGCACGCACACACGTGCACGCACGTGCACGCACGTGCACGCACGTGCACGCACGTGCACCCACGTGCACACACGTGCACGCGCACGCACACACGTGCACGCACGTGCACGCACGTGCACGCACGTGCACCCACGTGCACACGCGTGCACGCGTGTGCACGCACGCGCACGCACGCGCACGCACGCACACGCACGCGCACGCACGCGCACGCACACACGTGCACGCGCACGCACGCACGTGCACACACGTGCACGCATGTGCACGCACGTGCACGCACGTGCACGCACGTGCACGTGTGTGCACACACGTGCACAGACGTGCACACACGCGCACGCACGCGCACGCGCACGCACGCACGCGCACGAACGCGCACGCACGCGCACGCACACGCACGTGCGTGCACGCGCGTGCACGCGTGTGCACACACGTGCACACACGTGCACACGCACGCAAACACGTGCACACACGTGCACACGCGCGCACGCACGCGCACGCCACGCGTGCACACGCGTGCACACGCGTGCACAGCGCGCACGCACGCGCACGCACGCGCACGCGCACGCACACACGTGCACGTCTGTGCACGCACGCGCACGCACGCACGCGCACGCACGCGCGTGCACGCGCACGCACACACGTGCACACACGTGAACACGCGTGCACATACGTGCACCCACGTGTGCACACGCGTGGACGTGCACGCGCGCGCACGCACGCGCACGCACGTGCACGCGCACGCACGTGCACGCACGTGCACGCACGTGCATGCGTGTGCACGCACGCGCACGCACGCGCACGCACGCGCACGCACGCGCACGCACACACGTGCACGCACACACGTGCACGCGCACGCACGCGCACGCACACACGTGCACGCACACACGTGCACGCGCACGCACGCACGTGCACGCACGTGCACGCACGTGCACACACGTGCACCCACGTGCACACGCGTGCACGCGCGTGCACGCGCACGCACGCCCACGCACGCGCACGCACGTGCACGCACGCGCACGCGCACGCACGCGCACGCGCACGCACGCGCACGCGCACGCACGCGCACGCACGCACGCGCACGCACGCGCACGCGCACGCACGCGCACGCACGCACGTGCACGCGCACGCACGCACGCGCACGCACGCACGTGCACGCACGTGCACGCACGTGCACGCACGTGCACGCACGTGCACACACGTGCACGCACGTGCACGCACGTGCACGCACGTGCACGCACGTGCACCCACGTGCACGCACGTGCACGCACGTGCACGCACACACGTGCACACACGTGCACACACGTGCACGCGTGTGCACGCACGCGCATGCACGCGCACGCACGCGCACGCACGCGCACGCACGTGCACGCACGTGCACGCACACACGTGCACACACGTGCACACACGTGCACGCGTGTGCACGCACGCGCACACACGTGCACACACGTGCACGCGTGTGCACGCACGCGCATGCACGCGCACGCACGCGCACGCACGCGCACGCACGCGCACGCACGTGCACAGACGTGCACGCACGCGCACGCACGCGCACGCACGCGCGCGCACGCACACACGTGCACGCGCACGCACACACGCGCACCCACGTGCACGCACGCGCACGCACGCGCACGCACGCGCATGCACGTGCACGCACGTGCACGCGTGTGCACACACGCGCACGCACGCGCACGCACGCGCATGCACGTGCACGCACGTGCACGCACGTGCACAGACGTGCACACACGTGCACGCGTGTGCAAACACGTGCACGCACGTGCACACGTGCACGCACGTGCACGCACGCGCACGCACGTGCACGCACGTGCACGCACGTGCACGCGTGTGCACGCACGTGCACGCACGCGCACGCACGCGCACGCACACGCACGCACGCGCACAGACGTGCACACACGTGCATGCGTGTGCAAACACGTGCACACACGTGCACGCGCACGCACACACGTGCACACACGTGCACACGCGTGCACACACGTGCACACGCGTGCACGCACGTGCACGCACGTGCACGCACGCGCACGCACACGCACGCGCACAGACGTGCACACACGTGCACGCGTGTGCAATCACGTGCACGCACGTGCGCACGCACGTGCACGCACGTGCACGCACGTGCACGCACGTGCACACACGTGCACACACGTGCACGCACGTGCACGCACGCGCACGCACGTGCACGCACGCGCACGCACGTGCACAGACGTGCACACACGTGCACGCGTGTGCAAACACGTGCACGCACGTGCACACGTGCACGCACGTGCACGCACGTGCACGCACGTGCACGCGTGTGCACGCGTGTGCACGCACGTACACGCACGCGCGCGCACGCACGCGCGCGCACGCGCACGCACACACGTGCACGCGCACGCACACACGTGCACACGTGCACACGCGTGCACACACGTGCACACGCGTGCACGCACGTGCACGCGCGTGCACGCACGCGCACGCACGCAAGCGCAAGCGCACGCACACACGTGCACGCGCACGCACGCACGTGCACACACGTGCACACACGTGCACGCATGTGTAGTGACATAAGAAGGGAGGGGCTGCTGTAGGCTCTGGGTTCCCAGGTGGGTCCAGACGCGTAATCCCCTGGGTGCCAGGCGCTGGGTTCCCAGGGGGTCCAGACGCTTAAGCCTCTGGGCGCCGCCAACGGGGGGGGGCTGTGTGTGCTCTGTGGGATGTCTGGTGGCGCACACGGCCCCACCCCTCGTTGGGGACTGGGCATATAACCGGAGCTCCCTGGACGATCGGGCCGAGTTGTAACTCAAGACCCAAGACCCACGACCAGCCATCTGAAGACCCTGGGATGCTGTGAGAGCCAGCGCTGGGACTCTGGAACTCCCGACTCTACGACCTTGTGAGGGCGAGTCCAGAGCGTAGCCAGAGTAGAGTATCTAGGCTGTGTAGCTAGGCTGTGTACCTAGGCTGTAACAGAGTATCAGGACTGTTGGAGTGTTGTATTGTAATAAAGAAGTTACATCTACAAGTGTCTCCGGAACCTGTTACATTTGGTGTTAGAAGTGGCTATGGAGGCAAGAAGTAAGCCACGTACCTTCAGTCCTGACGGCGATGAAGAGGAGCAGGCAGCGATGGGGCAGCCAACGCCGGCCGACAGCGACGCTGCACCGCCGGCTGAGCAGCTGTCTGCTCCGCCGACCGTCCCCTCTCCAGCGTCGGGAGCAGAGATGGAGGAGGCGCTGCTTCGCCTCGCAGAGCTGCTCTGCGCCACCGCCTCCCTCCTGGGCGAGCTGCGGTGCTCGCGGCCGATGGCGGGAGGGAGAGAGGAGGCGCGGCGCTCGCCCGAGCCCAACGCCGCCGCCATTCCCCCCACGGATGTGAGGGACACTTCCGGGTGTGTCGTCACTTCCACCAGAGGAGCAGTGACCGCTGGGAGCGACGTCACTTCCGGGCCCAGCGTGTGCCAACCCGACGACGCCGCGTCATCAGCGCTGCGTCCCTCACCGCCGGGTGACAGCTGTTGGCAACCTAGCACTGCGCGTCATCAGCGCTGCGACCGGACAGTGAGGGCGCCATTCTTACTGTAACCGGCGCCGGGGCCGGCACATGGACCGACTCGCTGCTCGCCGCCTGTGCTGCTCTGGCCAAAGGTTGGAGGTCGGGAGACCAGGCCCCTGACACTTCGTACATTTTACGCGCTCCGGATTAATGATTTTTTTGTTGATATTTTCTTCGTTGTCGTCGGGGAGTCGTGACTGTTGTTGGGTAAACTGTGTGGAGCTTCGCCCGTGAGTGTTGTCAATGTGTGTGCGAAACTTTGCTTGTGATTGTTAACAATGTATGGTTTATATTGAGCTTTGTTCGTGATTGTTAATGTATAGCTTGTGCTGTCATTGTTAACGATGTATATACTGTATGGGGCATTTATCTTGAGATGGTGACATGCTCCTCTTCTTGGTTCTTTCGGTAAAGTCACGTAGAAGGGAAGTAATAAAATAATAAAAATAAAACATAATAAAACAATTCTCACGACGTTTCGGCCACAACGCAAGCAGCCGTCCTCAGGTGAAAACCAGGTCCGTCGAGGCGACAGTCTGAATGAAACAGCACACGGGCTTAGAGCATATATATAAGCTGGGCGCATTGACAAAGGAATTTGCATATCAACAGGAATTTAGCATATTTATGGGAAATGCAGGAATGTAATTAGTACTGCATATGCATGTGCATTATGCAGGATTAACCGCATCAAAGGGAGCTGCAGTTACTGCTGCTGCAGCAGTTGCTGCTGCTGCTGCAGTTTCTGCTGCTGCTGCAGTTGCTGCTGCTGCTGCAGTTGCTGCTGCTGCTGCACTTGCTGCTGCACTTGCTGCTGCTGCTGCACTAGCTGCTGCTGCTGCAGTTGCTGCCTTATCCATTTTAATATAACACTATGTATTATTCTACCCACCCTAATGTGTATCATACTGCTATATGTTTACTGTACAATTACGACACCATACATTACTCTGCACACTGCACCATGCCAGTGAGTGGAACGCGGTCTGAAAGTCACCGTTAACGTGAACACAATCAGTTAAGATCCGAAATGGTTTATTACGTCCTTCCAATGATTGCTAAGCCAGAATCCATCTTCTCGGTTGAAATTGTCTCTGTGTTTGTATATGTGGATCGCCTCATGAACGAATCTCTCATGATAGCCAGATGGCTTGCAGAGAACCTCTGTCTTGGAGAAGTCAATGTCATGTGAGCCCACTGAATTGTAACAGTGATCTGCCACGGCTGAGGTGTTTGTCCTACCGTGTTTCAGGTCTGCCTTATGTTCACGGATGCGGTCCGAGACATGTCGTTTGGTTTCTCCAATGTAACTGCTACCACAGAGGCAACTTAGTTTGTAGACGCCAGGGTACTGTATGTCTGGAACCACATCTTTTACAGACGGGACCAGATCACGGATTTTATGTACTGTGTTGAATCGGACCTGGATCTTGTGTTTAATGAGGATTTTGGAGATCTTTTTTGTGACCCCAGCAATGTAGGGTAAGGTGATGGTCTTGAAAGGCTCCTCAACAGGATCCTTCTTGATGGTTGGAGTGATGGCTTTGCGGATTGTGTAGTCGGAGTAACCATTAGCCTTAAGAGCTTGGCGTACGTGTTTGAGTTCACTGGAAATGTGTTCATGGTCGGAGATGCATTGGGCTCTATGATATAGAGTCTTGATGAGGGAATTCTTCTGGGATGGATGGTGGTGGGAATCCGGTTTTAGATAAGCATCCGTGTGGGTGGCTTTTCTGTAGACAGAGTGGCTCATTGAACCATCAGGTCTCCTTTTGATTAGGACATCCAAAAAGGGTAGCTTGCCATCATTTTCGACTTCCATGGTGAATCTGATGGCTGGGTGTATGGAATTGATGTGGTCGAGAAATTGGTCTAGAGCAGGCCGGCCATGTGGCCAGATGACAAAAGTGTCGTCTACGTACCTCTTCCATAAGGTCGGGCGTAGAGTGGCAGTCTGGATGGCGTCCGTCTCAAATTTCTCCATGAAGATGTTGGCTACAACCGGAGATAGGGGGGAGCCCATTGGGGTGCCCTCAATTTGCTTGTAGAAGGTTCCATTCCAGGTGAAGTATGTATTGGTTAAGCAGTGTCTCACCAGGGGGGGTACCCCAGCATTCAGTCCTTGATGAACCAAGTCTTCAATGATTGCGATGGTGTCAGGCACAGGCACCTTGGTGAACAAGGAAACCACATCAAAACTGACAAGCAGGTCGTCTTGGAATTGTCATGCTGGTTCTCAAATATCTTGGGGTGCAGATCCTGACCAGGATGTCCCAGCGGGTGTTGCGTGTCTAACACGAGAGTTGTGGTCCCGTCATGCTATGGCTGACGGCTTGACCTGACAGCCCGGAGATAGAGACACTCCGTGGCATGTCTAGCCTAGTGGGCTGTGTGCTCACATGGCTCGGAGAGTGTGGTCCCGTCATGCTATGGCTGACGGCTTGACCTGACAGCCCGGAGATAGAGACACTCCGTGGCATGTCTAGCCTAGTGGGCTGTGTGCTCACATGGCTCGGAGAGTGTGGTCCCGTCATGCTATAGCTGACGGCTTGACCTGACAGCCCGGAGATAGAGACACTCCGTGGCATGTCTAGCCTAGTGTGCTGTGCGCTCACATGGCTCGGAGAGTGTGGTCCCGTCATGGAATAGCTGACGGCTTGACCTGACGGCCCGGAGGTTGAGACCCTCCGTGGTACGTCTGGAGCAGTAGGCTCACCCTGACGGCCCGGAGATTGAAACACTCCGAGGCGCGTTGAAACAGTGGGCTGGAGATTCGTGGTGTTCAGGTGTAGTTGTCCCGTTACGTTGGGACTGTATCCCTCAGTTGTTAGGGTGCATGTTGTGCAGGGAGTGAACAATGGGTCGTCTCAGATCGGTCGGTACAGCTATATGCTGCGATGCGAGTCTTGGAGAGAGATTGGGTCTCAGATCGGTCGGTACAGCTATATGCTGCGATGCGAGTCTTGGAGAGAGGTTGGGTCTCAGATCGGTCGGTACAGCTATATGCTGCGATGCGAGTCTTGGAGAGAGGTTGGGTTGAAGTTCCCCCCGATATGGCCGACGTGCGCGGTTTTAGGATGGAGACGCCACGTTGGAAAGGCGGGGGGTGCAAACGGTTGACATGTAATGTGGGTGGTGGTCCTCATTGAGGGCTGCTGGGACGCAAGCACGGGATGCCTTTTGGAGATGCGGTTCATGCGTGCGGCCACCATTTATGGACAGGAGCAGGCAGATTTATTTTGTTTGTGTCATGTAAATTTTATATATATATATATTTTTAAAATGTAGATACTGGAGCAGCCCTGAAGTACGACTTCTTTGCCCAGTACATGGGTCGGCCCTGAAGTACGACTTCTCGACCCGGGACGTAGACAGACGTCCGGATAAGTGCGTGTAGAGGGATGCTCGACATGTTGGTCTTCGTCTTCTCTCCACCTGACGGATGGGAGGCTGGCAGGGTGGTGTGGATCCCTGCCATCCATGCGGTGATTGTGTGATTTCGGTTCGATTACCGGTGTTGGTTGGGCATCCAACGCGTCGGAATCTGTATATTTGTTGTTGTTAATTCCCCGTTTTCTATGCGGATCCCGAGGAGGGCTAGGTGGGCCGCGGGTCGTTTGTTCACGTGTCATTGCTTCACCTTTTTGTTGATTGATGCTTGTATATAGTGTAGAGTTGTACAGGTTGGTTATGGTATTTATGGTTGCTTTCTTGTTCTCTTTTCTTTTCCTGTTGAAGCTCGCGTATTTTTTTTTCTTCTCTCTCTCCCTTTCGTTAATTTAAACTTTCTAATTATTGACAGCCGGGACGGCTGGAGGCTACATAGAGGGGGGTAATGTAGTGACATAAGAAGGGAGGGGCTGCTGTAGGCTCTGGGTTCCCAGGTGGGTCCAGACGCGTAATCCCCTGGGCGCCAGGCGCTGGGTTCCCAGGGGGTCCAGACGCTTAAGCCTCTGGGCGCCGCCAACGGGGGGGGGCTGTGTGTGCTCTGTGGGATGTCTGGTGGCGCACACGGCCCCACCCCTCGTTGGGGACTGGGCATATAACCGGAGCTCCCTGGACGATCGGGCCGAGTTGTAACTCAAGACCCAAGACCCACGACCAGCCATCTGAAGACCCTGGGATGCTGTGAGAGCCAGCGCTGGGACTCTGGAACTCCCGACTCTACGACCTTGTGAGGGCGAGTCCAGAGCGTAGCCAGAGTAGAGTATCTAGGCTGTGTAGCTAGGCTGTGTACCTAGGCTGTAACAGAGTATCAGGACTGTTGGAGTGTTGTATTGTAATAAAGAAGTTACATCTACAAGTGTCTCCGGAACCCGTTACACATGTGCACGCACGTGCACACACGTGCACGCACGTGCACGCACGTGCACGTGTGTGCACGCACACGCACGCGCACGCACGTGCACAGACGTGCACACACGTTCACGCACGTGCACGCACGTGCACGCACGTGCACACACGTGCACCCACGTGCACACACGTGCACGCGTGTGCACACACGCGCACGCACGCACGTGCACGCACGTGCACACACGTGCACGCACGCGTTTGCACACACGTGCACACACGTGCACGCACGTGCACGCACGTGCACGCACGTGCACCCACGTGCACACACGTGCACGCACGTGCACGCACGCGCACGCACGCGCACGCACGCGCACACACTCTTGGTTGTGTCACCGCCTGCCCGTCAGTATTACAACGCGTGCCGCTTGCACGCCCCAACCTCCCCCTCCTCCACCCCTGTCTCGTCCTCCTCGTTCGCGTGACGTTGTCTCTCGCCGCCTCGTTCGCGTGCCGTCCGCTCGCCTGCATGCCTGCCTGCCTGTGTGCGCGTGCCTGTGTGTGTGCGTGCCTGTCTTCGTACCTGCGTGCGTGTGCCTGCGTGTGTGTGTGCATGCCTGCGTGTGTGCCTGCGTGTGTGCGTGCCTGTCTGCATGCCTGTCTTCGTGCCTGCGGATGTGCCTGCGTGTGTGTGTGTGCGTGTGTGTGCCTGCGTGTGCCTGCGTGTGTGTGCGTGTGCCTGCGTGTGCGTGCCCATCGTTCTTTCCCGTGTCGGTCGGTCGGCGTAACCATTCCACGTCTGATTCCCTGGTCGGTCGGTCGGCTGGTCGGTCGATCTGTGGGTGTCGCTTGACCTGGGGTCGTCGCCCGGCCTCGTCTCTGCCCGTCATGCTCGAGGCGAGACGCTCGAACTCCGTTCCGCTCACGCCAACCAAGAACATGAACCGCTAGGTGGGCGGGTGGCTGGCTGAGTGGGTGGCTGGCTGAGTGAGTGGCTGGCTGAGTGAGTGGGTGACTGGCTGAGTGGGTGGGTGGCTGGGTGGGTGGGTGGGTGGCTGGCTGAGTGAGTGGCTGGCTGAGTGGGTGGCTGGCTGAGTGAGTGGCTGGCTGGCTGAGTGGGTGACTGGCTGAGTGGGTGGGTGGCTGGGTGGGTGGGTGGCTGGCTGAGTGAGTGGCTGACTGGCTGAGTGGGTGGGTGGCTGGCTGAGTGGGTGGGTGGCTGAGTGAGTGGGTGGCTGGCTGAGTGGGTGACTGTCTGAGTGAGTGGGTGGCTGGGTGGGTGGCTGGCTGGCTGAGTGGGTGGGTGGCTGGGTGGGTGGGTGGCTGGCTGAGTGAGTGGCTGACTGGCTGAGTGGGTGGGTGGCTGGCTGAGTGGGTGACTGTCTGAGTGAGTGGGTGGCTGGCTGAGTGGGTGGGTGGCTGGCTGAGTGGGTGACTGGCTGAGTGGGTGGGTGGCTGGGTGGGTGGCTGGCTGGCTGAGTGAGTGGCTGGCTGGCTGAGTGAGTGGCTGACTGGCTGAGTGGGTGACTGAGTGAGTGGGTGGCTGGCTGAGTGGGTGGGTGGCTGGCTGAGTGGGTGACTGGCTGAGTGGGTGGGTGGCTGGCTGAGTGGGTGACTGGCTGAGTGGGTGGGTGGCTGAGTGGGTGGGTGGCTGGCTGAGTGGGTGACTGGCTGAGTGGGTGGCTGGCTGAGTGGGTGGCTGGCTGAGTGGGTGGGTGCCTGGCTGAGTGGGTGGGTGGCTGGCTGAGTGGGTGGGTGGCTGGCTGAGTGGGTGGGTGACTGGCTGAGTGGGTGGCTGGCGGACTGAGTGAGTGGGTGGCTGGCTGGCTGAGTGAGTGGCTGGATGAGTGGGTGACTGGCTGAGTGGGTGGGTGGCTGGCTGAGTGAGTGGCTGACTGGCTGAGTGGGTGACTGGCTGAGTGGGTGGGTGACTGAGTGGGTGGCTGGCTGAGTGGGTGGCTGGCTGAGTGAGTGTGGCTGGCTGAGTGTGGGTGGGTGAGGGTTGGTCCTGCACCGTAGACAAAAGAGTTGAGGCGATGCCCGACGCGTCGCGTTGGCTCCCTACTTAAGAGTTTTTTTTTTGCCAGAAGTCTGGGCTGGGCTGGCTATGCTTGGCTGTGCGGGCGGGCTGGGCTGGGTTGGTCTGGGCTGGCTGGGTTGGCCTGGCCTGGGCTGGCCATAGACTTATACAGAACCACAGACTTAACATTCAGTCGATATCCATAGACTCGCACACAGACCCATAGACACTCGCACACACAGGGACCCATAGACTCCTTTCAGCGACAACTGCTGCCAGCTCATGTGGGGTGAGTATGAAGCCGAGCTCTCTTTATCTCGTCCGGCCACCGATGTGGATGTCAGAGCCACCACCAACACCCCGGGCCGGGAGTCGAACCTCGCCCATCGTGTCTGACGTTCGCAGCCCCACCACCACAGCGCTCGATTGCCAGCGGGAAGGGGGAAACCAACAACAACACACCCATGGTGTTCGTAAGTGGGGGTAAGCGGGGGGTGGTGTTCGTAAGTGGGGGTAAGCGGGGGGTGGTGTTCGTAAGTGGGGGTATGCGGGGGGGTGGTGTTCGTAAGTTGGGGTATGCGGGGGGTGGTGTTCGTAAGTGGGGGTATGAGGGGGGTGGTGTTCGTAAGTGGGGGTATGCGGGGGGGGTGTTCGTAAGTGGGGGTATGCGGGAGGGTGGTGTTCGTAAGTGGGGGTATGCGGGGGGGTGGTGTTCGTAAGTTGGGGTATGCGGGGGGTGGTGTTCGTAAGTGGGGGTATGCGGGGGTGGTGTTCGTAAGTGGGGGTATGCGGGGGGGGTGTTCATAAGTGGGGGAATGCGGGGGGGGGGTGTTCGTAAGTGGGGGTATGCGGGGGGTGGTGTTCGTAAGCGGGGGGGTGGTGTTCGTAAGTGGGGGTATGCGGGGGTGGTGTTCGTAAGTGGGGGTATGCGGGGGGTGCTGTTCGTAAGCGGGGGGGTGGTGTTCATAAGTGGGGGTATGCGGGGGGTTTGTTCGTAAGTGGGGGACCGCCTAGCCCGTCAGTACCGCTACTCTGCCGCGCGGTGGCGCCGCTTCTCACCCAGCGGCCACCGCCAGCGCCACGACCTCATCTGGAAGCAACTCACGGGACGAGCAGCAGAGAGAGACAGAGAGAGAGAGACAGAGAGAGTGGGGGGGGGGGTACAGACACCTAGCCTCGCATCGGGGGGGGGGGGGTGAGTGGGGGAGGTACAGACACCTAGCCTGGCACCGGGGGGTGATTGGGGGGGGGTACAGACACCTAGCCTGGCACCGTGGTGGTGATGATTTAACAAGCAGAGAGAGACACAGAGAGAGAGGGGGGTGATGGGGT
>NW_026890861.1:0-17324 GCF_015708825.2 Lethenteron reissneri | reverse complement strand
AGCCGAAGCCCGGACGATATGTGATGGGGGCCAGAGCCCCTGACGAACTGTGATGGAGGCCAAAGCCCCTGTCGATCTGTGTTGTATGGATTTTCCTTCGGTTTATATCGGAAAATTCCACTCGGCTCCCCGAGTTGTTCAAAAGCTGTGTCATAAAACCTTCCTGTGGGGGTGGACCATCTGCGTCCGTGTGTGTGTCCGTTCGTGTGTTTCGCGTGCGTGTTTGTCCGTGTGTTTATTAGCTTTGAAGACACAGCTGTGTGTGTCGTTCTGGAAGAAAGGGGGTGGGGGCCTCGTGTCGGCTGCTTCAGAAGTTATCCATTAGCCAGACCGATGATTCGCGTTGAGTTAAAAAAAAAACATTCGAATCCATGTTTTGTTACTGAATAACATTTGTCGCGAAAACCTACGCGTTAAGCGAGCTTAACTATTCACTCCCTTGCTCTGGGATCACATCCTTTGTCTCACACAGCTTAAGTTGGTTTGGTTTGGAAGTTGAAATGCGACTTATTTGCTGCTTGGTTATGCCGAAACAGTGTTCACGATGTTTCATCGTGACCCGATCTCCCATGGAAATGTCATTTCCTGGTTTGTGCAATTTTTGCTGTCCGTGTTGTGGGAAGACAAAGGCGGTTGTTTCCACGGTGGGAGCACCCGGCGTGTTTATTTATTCGAAGGCGTGTGTTAATTCCCTTTGAGCCCTTGCCCCAACTTTTATGGGTGTCATTTCCTGGCTTGGTGCCTGTGTGTCGTGATCCTCTCGGAAAGACAAAGGCGGCCGTGTTGCTCGCTTCCCATGGGTGTTGTGTTTGGTTAATTTTGAGAGCCTTCTCCGCCCTTGATTCCTCTTCTACTTTAATTCCGTACTTATTATTTGACTTCTTGTGATTATTTGATCTGATATCCCGGCTAGGAATTTTGTTTTGGAGCGAAATCGATGCCATAATTATTCTTTGATGCTTCGGCCCGGCCGTGTAGATATTCTTTAAAGGTAAATAATGTCAGTATTTATTAACAATGATGGGTCGCGATTCTGGTTTTGATTGTCGTCTGGTTTTCAATTGGAGTGAGGATGGATACTGTTTGCTTAATCTTTATGGTTAAGTTGGTAACTTGTGTATTTAATATGGTTCAAGGACCCATCTGTGCTTTTTGTCGTCGATGCTGTTTCTTTGTTAAGAATATAATTATCTCTTCCTCCGTGTCTCCTGGTTCTGCAACCCCCCGCCTGCAATTCCCCCCCTCCCTTGTTCCTCTTGTGTGAATTTAGGGGAGTTTTTTTTTTATTACCTTATTGCCCCCCCTTTCATGTCCTCTTTCCTTTGAAATGAGGTATGCGCGCATCTGTGGAAGTGTGGGGGCCTCTGTGGAAGTGTGGGGGCGTGTTCGTTCCCACGTGGCCGCGTCTATTAAAAAAAACGATATTATCTATGTTGGCAGAATAATTCTTAAAAAAAAAATATTTAAAAAAAATAAAAAGGGGGCATATACACAACATCACTCTAGACACGTGGCGGTGTTCACTCTAGACACGTGGCGGTGTTCACTCTCGACACGTGGCGGTGTTCACTCTAGACGCGTGGCGGTGTTCGCTTTGGACGCGTGGTGGTGTTCGCTCTAGACGCGTGGCAGTGTTCACTCTAGACGCGTGGCGGTGTTCACTCTAGACGCGTGGCGGTGTTTACTCTAGACGCGTGGCGGTATTCACTCTGGACGCGTGGCGGCGTTCACTCTAGACACGTGGTGGTGTTCACTCTGGACGCGTGGCGGTGTTCACTCTGGACGCGTGGCGGTGTTCACTCTCTGCATGTGGAGTGGGGACAACCGGGGGACACGGAGGGAAATCGACGCGACCACGGGGGGAGAGAGAGAGAGGCACGCAAACTCCAAATATACAGCAGGCGTCAAGGCTGGGATCGAACCCACGACTTCCTGTATGCCAGGAGAGGTAGTTAACATCTCACCACGGAGAGAGAGAGACACGCAGCCTCGGCTGTGTTGATTGATCCTCAATGAATTACTTGGAGTGAGGAAGCATTAATACTGAGCAGGTGAAGGTGGCCAGGCGTGGGTCTGGACACACCACCACCTGTGAACCATGCCAGTGCGTGACAGTGGTGGAGCCAGTGGGGGTGGGGTGGCACGTGCCCCCCCAACGATCCGATATAAATCCCTAATTTTGATAGGATCATTGGGGTTTATTAGTAACTAGCTTCACTACCCGGCTTCGCCCGGGACTTGGATTCTTGTCTTGGATTAATTTAATATTCCCTCATAATTCAATGAAAAACCCTGAAAAAATTGATGCTTGCAAGAAGGAAGCCGAAACACTTCAATTTACCTAAATCGGATGTTTTCACTCAAGGAAATTCAACCTGAACCCACTGCTACGTCAGGTCGATTTTTGCCACTCGGGAAGGGAATGACGTGGCGTTCGCTTAGACATTCCAGACAGCATAAGCTGTGAAAATTTCATGACGCCAGAGCTCACAGCGTTGGAGAGTTTTTGCTGCTTCACACAAACAAACAGGTGTAAGTTCTGTTTTATATTTAAGATGGCAGTTGTACCCGTTCTTCACACGGATTTGTATTGAAACTCCGAGAAGCCATTGACTTCATCGGCCAGGAGCGAAGCGCCACCTAAAATCTCCCGGCACGCTGTGAACAGCTGTAGAAGTACGGCGCGCGAAGAGCCATGTGGTAGGGGGGTAAGCATTGCAGAGCGCTTAGCTCAGGTGTGATGCGGGTTGATGCCACATACGTCATGGTCATTTCCCCCCCCCCCCCCCCCAAAATACAAAAGTCTATTTTTCTTTCCTGAAGGCATCAACACGTTCAGCGAGCGCGATGACGATCACACGCGTCGAATGAAAAGCAAGGGACAAGTCCTTTCTTACTAACAACTCCTTTCTCACTAACAACTCCTTACTTACTAACAACTCCTGTAATTTTTCATTGCTGGAGGGGTTTCCCCCCCCTACCTGAAAATCCTGGCTCCACCTCTGAGTGTGTGACAGTGTCAAGTTTGTATTTGCAGTAAAGTCTATTAACTCTATTGAGCACAGAGGTTATATCAAAACAGTAATTTATTTTAGTTTTCCTCTGGAACTCTTTGTAAGAATGGAGTCAGGAAGTGATCACAGCACACACGTGCAGCAGCTGAAGTCGGAACTGCTCATCCCAGCAATCAAGGACATCTGTGCCTGGCATCACACCTCTAAGTTGTGATTGAACATTAATTTATGCATTTGTGCATTGTTGTATATGTTGGTTATCGAAATTTGTTATGTTGTATGCGTGCGTGGGTGAAATTATTATGTTGTATATGTGGGTTATGAATATTCAGTGAAAATAATAATAATTAAATGAAATTTGGCCAAATGTGTAATTATCCGGAAATATGTTAATTTATGTAATTATGCACATTTTAATTATGCCAATTCGAGAGGTAATCGTATTAATTATGCGAGTGGGTGTAATTATGATAATGCAAGTCGTTATGATAACCAGACCCCGCCTCGGTGACGAGGGTGGGTTATCGATCGGAATAAGGCAATTAATCGTATGCAGTTATGCAGGTGTGGTGTAAGTATGCAAGATTAACTTAGATTAACTCGGCATCGTTGTCTAGGTTCGTCTCATTCTCGCTTTAACATTCCCAGAGTGTGTATTCGTGGTTATATTTTAGGTCCCCGGTTCACCCCGTTATCGCTTTAACATTTACTGAGTATGTATTAGTGTGTTTATTAAGGTCACCAAGTTCAGATCTCAACGCAGAAGCAGATCTTATGCATAGATTTCAGGAAAGAATCACACAACCACTTCTGTATTGATCAATTTATTACTAATTCAACCTTAACTATGATATAGTATGCGAACTCTCAATCCCGGAACGTCAACACGGCATCAATACAGTATCATCAACGATTGTCTGATTTCACTTTGACAACGGCACATGGATCCCGCATAACGCGATGGTTGTTAGTGAGAGAGAGAGTCGTTAAAATATGCAAATACTATGCTAAGAAAACCTTAACGTTAATGAATGATTATACTCAATATTGTTCACGCAGTACCGCACTCCTTATTGATCATACGCAACCCTTATCACGTTGTTAGCACCTTGGGTCACGGGACAGTTGAATATTCTGTAGAGGATGCGAGTACGTGCGGCGATTATGACTGAAAGATACTTGAAAGATTATACGGCGATAAAAAAACACAATCAAAAACAGTTATTATTCTTAAAGGCACCAATCTCAACAGATACATCGGCAGGTTATCTGACAACAGAACGGCTCGGAGTAAGGGCCTGCGACGGTGCTCCTTTTCCGAAGATCGTTATCTTATACCAAGTTTACTAATTGGGGACCAGATCACCTGATAAGGATCCGGTGGGCCACCACTCCCCACGTGAGCGTGGCTCGGCGGAAGGAGGTGCCAAGAATCAGTTCGTATTGATGGATCTGTTGGGAATTTATGCGATTAAGAGTACAGCCCACTAAATATTAAAGATAAAAATTACGAATACTCTTATAAACGACGGATGGCCATCACTCGGTCTCGTTGTGATGCCTTCCCAGCCACGGATGGCTTATGGGTTCGAGTGTGTTTGAGTGGTAAGAGTTGTCTTGAATAGTCAGTGTTCGGAGTCGATTCTTTATGTCAAACAGACGCCTGGTGGTCGTGTGGTGAGGGGGCGGTGCGCGTCATACGTATCAGTCGCTCCCCTGTCACCGTGGTGAACTGGTTCGGATGCCCGTTGATACGCTGTCGCAGTTCGGAACCCGGTCGGTAGGTGGCGCCCACAACTCGCTCGCAGCGTGCAGTGTTGGGTCGTCGCCAAACCGCGACCCTCACCACTCCGGCGGCAGCAGAGACCTCCGACTCGGCAGAGGTTGACCCACGCAGGCCGAGTTGAGCTGTCAAGCGGGTCTTGCCCGCCTGCAGAGGAGATGGGGAGCCGCTTGAGTCGAGCCCCGAGAGCCGGCTTTGGTAAGCCGATCGAACTCGGCTGAGTCCCAGACGAGCTGAAGAAGAGTCGAGCCGACCCGCTGGTCGCAGCTCGCTCCTGAGCCGACCCTCCCGGTCGAGCTCGCTCCTGGGTCGACCCGCTGGTCGCCCTCGCTCCTGAGTCGACCCGCTGGTCGCACTCCTGAGTCGACCCGCTGGTCGCACTCCTGAGTGGACCCGCTGGTCGCACTAGTTTCCAATGCTCAGGATCCTTTCCTTTATGCCGAAAAATCCCCCTGGATCCCGCCCACAAGGCGGGGCTTCTTTCGATTTTTGCTGTGTCAGGATCTGTCCGTAGGCAGGTGTGTCCATGTGTGTGTCCGTACGTCCGTATGTCCTTGTGTGCATCACCCACGGTATATTCCGTTGTCACACTCCCTCCATAAACCCACGAGCAAACAATCAGATGTTACAAATTGCCTCGAGGTCGTCTCTCTGTCTGGGTGCAATATTATCTCTTGTCTGGCCTTCTTCATGAACCCAAAACACAGACGTTACAAATCGTCTCATAGGCGTCTTTGTTCGTGTTGCACAACCTGGAGGGAGGGGCAACACTCTCTCCGACCCGGCGCACAAAGAAATGGTTAAAAAGTTTTAAGTTAACATTTGTCCCTTACTATTCCACAGTTATGATTCTGTATGTAACCTAAGGTCTGTCGTTTCCCATCGTGGTGCTTGACTCAAGTGGAGGTGTTTCCCCGAGCGTATACACACTCCTATCCCGCGCTGCGGGGATACAAAGACGGCCGGGATCTCCCTTTCTCTCCGACCCTGGGTTTAACATCGTTTTTTATTATGTATTTATATTCGACCTGGTGGTGATTCATCCCGTTATCCTGGCTTTTCATAAGTTTTACTTTTGTCTTTTCATGCATATGCTTCGGGTCGAGTTGTATAGAAAGTATTAAAGTATGGAAATAACATTTCATATTGACTTAATGATGGTGATGGTTCAGTAGGCGTAACTTGTGGCCTGGTTTAATTGGAGTGGGTGTGAATATCAATAACTTTAGCCTACCCTGTTGTTAAATTCCGACTTTAACGTTACTTTAATAGCAATACAGAATAATTGAGCTTTTTGTCTTAACTAGGCGAACGCGAACTTCTGGTGACCCCCGCAGCCTTGTTGTTCAGCTGGGTCTGCCTCCTTGAGAGATATACAACACTCTTTTAAATCAGCTGTGGCCATCCAACCTTCTGCTCTGGGAGTGTTATTCTTAATTTCAGGACAAAGGCCCCCTCACGTTCAGACGTGCAGGGTTGTTTAAATCAGCTCCCTCCCCTGTGCACACAGCCTTGAGCTGACCCACTTCATGTTTATCTTTGTTCCCTCAGCTGCAGGAGGACAAGGCGTACTTCTACCTCCCCCCTGTGTGCACGTGTTCTAACTATCTCGGAATCCCTAAACACACAATCAGTGATGATTCCTGGCTTTCTGTGGTTGTGATTTAGACAAAGGCGCCTCTGCTTTCTTCCATTGCCTTTGAGTCGACACTGCCCTATTATTTGCCCATGTGCTGAGGTCATAGAATTCGTTTTGACTTCAGTAATATTAACATTCAGTATTGGATTAGCAAATGGGCAATGGTTCATTGATGTAGCTCGCAGCCTGGTCTCCAATTTGAGCGAGCGCGAGGATCGATAATTTAGCCTACTCTGTTGTTGAATTTCGAATTTTGACGTTACTTTAAAACCATGCAGGATGGTTGGGCTTTTTGCCTTAACTATGTCTGGCTGACACTCCCACTGTCTCTGCCGCCTGCACGGGTGACATGTGCCCGTTCATCAGGCCTTATCTTTCCTTGAAGCAAGGTTGCAAATTCTGCCATCCTAGCCCTCCTCCAGTTCATTACTTAACAACACCTGGTGTTTTGCAGTTTGCTGCGCTTTGGTGTGTTTCATTCATTAAAAAAACAAGTAAAAAGATAATATATAAAAATCTCATCAAATATGATTAATCTCAATTTTGGAAGAAGGGTTAGTATACAACAGCATAACACAAATAGTATTATTTTCAACACCCTTTGCTATGTCAGCTTAATTTAGCTTTCATAAACATTTATTTAGAAGCCAGACAGCTGAAATTGTGTGCTGAGTTTTGGGTTAACGTTCATTTTGAAGATACGAGGGCTTCCAGGCATGTTTATGACCATTTGGCCTCTCATTGTGTGCCATAACAGCCCGTGTGATGAATTTGGGACACTTTTTTTTTACTATATCATAAATATATGAATAATTATAGACGTGTAAGTCACGTGTGACTGTGTATATGCATTCCTCTGGGCCTCGATACTGACGTGTAGATGGTGTGGATATTCTTTGTTTCTGTCTGCAGCTGTCGCTGCCTCTGCAGAAGTGGTCTGATGGAGCAAAGGCACTCGGCGCGGCTTGGTGCAAAAAGGCAACAATGCGACCGGTGTGCATACAGCACGGATCGTCCTGAACATTTTACAAAACACCAGAGAACTCGCACAGGAGAGAAACCCTTCAACTGCACTTGGTGCGGGAAGACGTTTTCAGATTCATCTACTCTTCATGTACATCAGAAAACACACACGGGAGAGAAACCCTTCAACTGCACTGTGTGTGGGAAGGAATTTGCATGGTCATCTGTTTTAAAAAAACACCAGACAACACACACAGGAGAGAAACCCTTCAAGTGCAGTGTGTGTGGGAAGGCATTTTCACATTCATCTACTCTTGTAATACACCAGAGAACACACACAGGAGAGAAACCCTTCAAGTGCAGTGTGTGTGGGAAGGCATTTTCACATTCATCTACTCTTGTGATACACCAGAGAACACACACAGGAGAGAAACCCTTCAAGTGCACTGTGTGTGAAAAGGCATTTTCAGATTCATCAACTCTTCATGTACACACGTGCACGCACGCACGCGCACTCACGCGAACGCACGCGAACGCACGCGAACGCACGCGCACGCACGTGCACACACGTGCACGCACGTGCACCCACGTGCACGCACGTGCACGCACGCGCACGCACGCGCACTCACGTACACGCGCGTGCACACACGTGCAGACACGTGCACGCACGCGCTCTCACGCGCACGCACGTGCACACACGTGCCCAGACGTGCACGCACGCGCACCCACGCGCACGCGCACGCACGCGCACGCACGCGCACGCACGTACACGCGCGTGCACGCACGTGAACGCACGTGCACACACGTGCAGACACGTGCACACACGCGCATGCACGCGCACGCACGTGCACAGACGTGCACGCGTGTGCGCGCACGCACGTGCACGCACGCGCACGCACGCACACACGTGCACGCGCACGCACGCATGCGTACGCACGCGCACGCACGCGCACACACGTACACGCGCGTGCACACGTGCACACACGCGCACGCACGCGCGCGCACGCTCGCGCACGCGCTCTCACGCGCACGCACGTGCCCAGACGTGCACGCACGTGCACGCACGCGCACCCGCGCGCGCACGCGCACCCGCGCGCGCACGCGCACGCGCGTACACGCGCGTGCACGCACGTGGACACACGTGCAGACACGTGCACGCACGCGCGTGCACGCACGTGCACGCACGTGTGTGCGCGCGCACGCACGCGCACCCACGCGCACCCACGAGCACCCACGCGCACGCACGCGCACGCACGTGCACTCACGCGCACGCACGCGCACGCACGCGCACGCACGCGTGTGCACACACGTGCACGCACGTGCACCCATGTGCAAGCGCACGCACACGCACGCGCACGCACGCGCACGCACGTGCACGCACGTGCACAGACGTGCACGCACGTGCACGCACGTGCACGCACGTGCACACACGTGAACACACGTGTGTGCACGTGCGTGCACGTGTGTGCACGCACGTGCACCCACGCGCACGCACGTTGCACGCACGCACACACGTGCACGCGCACGCACACATGTGCACGCACACATGTGCACGCACGTGCACACACGCGCACGCGCGCGCACGCGCATGCGCACGCACGCGCACGCACGTGCACAGACGTGCACACACGTGCACGTGCGTGCACACACGTGCACGCACGTGCACGCACGTGCACGCACGTGCACGCACGTGCATCCACGTGCACGCGCACGCACGCACGTGCACAGACGTGCACACACGTGCACGCGTGTGCACACACGTGCACGCGTGTGCACACACGTGCACGCACGGGCACGCACGTGCATGCACGTGCACGCACGCACGTGCACGTACGCGCACGCGCGCGCGTGCACGCACGTGCACGCACGTGCACGCACGTGCACCCACGTGCACGCACGTGCACCCACGTGCACGCACGTGCACACACGTGCACGCACGTGCACCCGCGCGCACGCGCGCGCACGCGCACGCACGTGCACGCACGTGCACGCACGTGCACCCACGTGCACACACGTGCACCCACGTGCACACGTGCACACACGCGCGCACGCACGCGCACGCACGCGCACGCACGCGCACGCACGCGCACGCACGTGCACCCACGTGCACACGTGCACACACGCGTGCACACACGTGCACGCACGCGCACGCGCACGCACGTGCACGCACGTGCACGTGCACGCACGTGCGCGTGCACGCACGTGGACGCACGTGCACACACGTGCACACACGTGCACTCACGTGCACGCACGCACGCGCACGCACACACGTGCACGCGCACGCACACATGTGCACGCACGTGCACACACGCGCACACACGTGCACGCGCGTGCACACACGTGCACGCACGTGCACGCACGTGGACGCACGTGCACACACGTGCACACACGTGCACTCACGTGCACCCACGTGCACGCACGTGCACGCACGTGCACCCACGTGCAGGCACGTGCACGCACGTGCACAGACGTGCACACACGTGCACGCGTGTGCACACACGTGCACGCACGTACACGCACGTGCACGCACGTGCACACACGTGCACGCGTTCCTCTGGGCCTCGATACTGACGTGTAGATGGTGTGGATATTCTTTGTTTCTGTCTGCAGCTGTCGCTGCCTCTGCAGAAGTGGTCTGATGGAGCAAAGGCACTCGGCGCGGCTTGGTGCAAAAAGGCAACAATGCGACCGGTGTGCATACAGCACGGATCGTCCTGAACATTTTACAAAACACCAGAGAACTCGCACAGGAGAGAAACCCTTCAACTGCACTTGGTGCGGGAAGACGTTTTCAGATTCATCTACTCTTCATGTACATCAGAAAACACACACGGGAGAGAAACCCTTCAACTGCACTGTGTGTGGGAAGGAATTTGCATGGTCATCTGTTTTAAAAAAACACCAGACAACACACACAGGAGAGAAACCCTTCAAGTGCAGTGTGTGTGGGAAGGCATTTTCACATTCATCTACTCTTGTAATACACCAGAGAACACACACAGGAGAGAAACCCTTCAAGTGCAGTGTGTGTGGGAAGGCATTTTCACATTCATCTACTCTTGTGATACACCAGAGAACACACACAGGAGAGAAACCCTTCAAGTGCACTGTGTGTGAAAAGGCATTTTCAGATTCATCAACTCTTCATGTACACACGTGCACGCACGCACGCGCACTCACGCGAACGCACGCGAACGCACGCGAACGCACGCGCACGCACGTGCACACACGTGCACGCACGTGCACCCACGTGCACGCACGTGCACGCACGCGCACGCACGCGCACTCACGTACACGCGCGTGCACACACGTGCAGACACGTGCACGCACGCGCTCTCACGCGCACGCACGTGCACACACGTGCCCAGACGTGCACGCACGCGCACCCACGCGCACGCGCACGCACGCGCACGCACGCGCACGCACGTACACGCGCGTGCACGCACGTGAACGCACGTGCACACACGTGCAGACACGTGCACACACGCGCATGCACGCGCACGCACGTGCACAGACGTGCACGCGTGTGCGCGCACGCACGTGCACGCACGCGCACGCACGCACACACGTGCACGCGCACGCACGCATGCGTACGCACGCGCACGCACGCGCACACACGTACACGCGCGTGCACACGTGCACACACGCGCACGCACGCGCGCGCACGCTCGCGCACGCGCTCTCACGCGCACGCACGTGCCCAGACGTGCACGCACGCGCACGCACGCGCACCCGCGCGCGCACGCGCACGCACGTGCACGCACGCGCACCCACGTGCACGCACGCGCACCCACGTGCACGCACGTGCAGGCACGTGCACACACGTGCACCCACGTGCACGCACGTGCACGCACGCGCACACACGCGCACACACGCGCACGCACGCGCACGCACGCGCGCGCACGCGCGCGCACGCGCACGCACGCGCACGCACGTGCACAGACGTGCACGCACGTGCACGCACGCACGTGCACGCACGTGCACCCACGTGCACACGCGTGCACACACGTGCACGCGTTTGCACGCACGCGCACGCACGCGCACGCGCACGCACGCGCACGCACACACGTGCACGCGCACGCACACATGTGCACGCACGTGCACACACGCGCACGCACGTGCACGCGCGCGCACACGCACGCACGCGCGTGCACGTGCGTGCACGTGCGTGCGTGCACGTGCGTGCACGTCTGTGCACGTTCGTGCACCCACGTGCACGCACGTGCAGGCACGTGCACGCACGCGCACGCGCACGCACGCGCACGCACGTGCACAGACGTGCACACACGTGCACGCGTGTGCACGCACGCGTACGCACACGCACGCGCACGCACGTGCACAGACGTGCACACACGTGCACGCGTGTGCACGCACGCGCACGCACGCACACACGTGCACGCGCGTGCACACACGTGCACGCACGTGCACGCACGTGGACGCACGTGCATACACGTGCACACACGTGCACTCACGTGCACCCACGTGCACGCACGTGCACGCACGTGCACCCACGTGCAGGCACGTGCACGCACGTGCACAGACGTGCACACACGTCCACGCGTGTGCACACACGTGCACGCACGTGCACGCACGTGCACAGACGTGCACACACGTGCACGCGTGTGCACACACGTGCACGCACGTGCACACACGTGCACGCGTGTGCACACACGTGCACGCACGTGCACGCACGTGCACGCACGCGCACGCACGTGCACGCACACGCACCCACGTGCACGCACGCGCACCCACGTGCACTCACGTGCAGGCACGTGCACACACGTGCACGCACGTGCACCCACGTGCACGCACGTGCACGCACGCACGCGCACACACGTGCACCCACGTGCACACGTGCACACACGCGTGCACACACGTGCACGCACGTGCACGCACGTGCACGCGCGTGCACGCACGTGCACGCACGTGGACGCACGTGCACACACGTGCACACACGTGCACTCACGTGCACGCACGCACGCGCACGCACACACGTGCACGCGCACGCACACATGTGCACGCACGTGCACACACGCGCACGCGCGTGCACGCGCGTGCACGCACGTGCACGCACGTGCACGCACGTGGACGCACGTGCACACACGTGCACACACGTGCACTCACGTGCACCCACGTGCACGCACGTGCACGCACGTGCACCCACGTGCAGGCACGTGCACGCACGTGCACAGACGTGCACACACGTGCACGCGTGTGCACACACGTGCACGCACGTGCACGCACGTGCACGCACGTGCACACACGTGCACGCGTGTGCACGCACGTGGACGCACGTGCATACACGTGCACACACGTGCACTCACGTGCACCCACGTGCACGCACGTGCACGCACGTGCACCCACGTGCAGGCACGTGCACGCACGTGCACAGACGTGCACACACGTCCACGCGTGTGCACACACGTGCACGCACGTGCACGCACGTGCACAGACGTGCACACACATGCACGCGTGTGCACACACGTGCACGCACGTGCACGCACGTGCACGCACGCGCACGCACGTGCACGCACGCGCACCCACGTGCACGCACGCGCACCCACGTGCACTCACGTGCACGCACGTGCACCCACGTGCACGCACGTGCACGCACGCACGCGCACACACGCGCACGCGCACGCACGCGCACGCACGCGCACGCACGCGCACGCACGCGCACGCACGTGCACCCACGCGCACACACGTGCACCCACGTGCACGCGTGCACACACGTGCACGCACGCGCACGCACGCGCACGCACGTGCACGCACGCGCACGCACGCGCACGCACGTGCACGCGCGCGCACACGCACGCACGCGCACGCACGTGCACAGACGTGCACGCACGTGCACGCACGTGCACGTGCACGCACGTGCACCCACGTGCACACACGTGCACGCGTTTGCACGCACGCGCACGCACGCGCACACACACACGTGCACGCGCACGCACACATGTGCACGCACGTGCACACACGCGCACGCGCACGCACGTGCACGCGCGCGCACACGCACGCACGCACGCGCACGCACGTGCACAGACGTGCACGCACATGCACGCACGCACGTGCACGCACGTGCACGCACGTGCACCCACGTGCACACGCGTGCACACACGTGCACGCGTTTGCACGCACGCGCACGCACGCGCACGCACGCGCACGCACACACGTGCACGCGCACGCACACATGTGCACGCACGTGCACACACGTGCACACACGTGCACGCACGTGCACACACGTGCACCCACGCGCACACGCGTGCACACACGTGCACGCGTTTGCACGCACGCGCACGCACGTGCACCCACGTGCACGCACGTGCAGGCACGTGCACACACGTGCACGCACGTGCACCCACGTGCACGCACGTGCACGCACGTGCACACACGTGCACACACGTGCACCCACGTGCACACGTGCACACACACGTGCACACACGCGCACGCACGCGCACGCGCGCGCACGCGCATGCACGCGCACGCACGCACGCGCACGCACACACGTGCACGCGCACGCACGCACGTGCACACACGTGCACACACGTGCACGCGTGTGCAAACACGTGCACACACGTGCACGCGCACGCACACACGTGCACACACGTGCACGCGCACGCACACACGTGCACACACGTGCACACGCGTGCACACACGTGCACACGCGTGCACGCACGTGCACGCACGCGCACGCAAACGCACGCGCACGCGCACAGACGTGCACACACGTGCACGCGTGTGCAATCACGTGCACACACGTGCACGCACGCACACGCACGCGCACGCACGCGCACGCGTGCACGCGCACGTGCACGCGTGTGCAATCACGTGCACGCACGTGCGCACGCACGCACGTGCACGCACGTGCACCCACGTGCACACGCGTGCACACACGTGCACGCGTTTGCACGCACGCGCGCGCACGCGCACGCGCACGCACGCGCACGCACACACGTGCACGCGCACGCACACATGTGCACGCACGTGCACACACGCGCACGCACGCGCACGCACGTGCACGCGCGCGCACACGCACGCACGCGCACGCACGTGCACGCACGTGCACGCACGCACGTGCACGCACGTGCACGCACGTGCACCCACGTGCACGCACGTGCAGGCACGTGCACGCACGCGCGCGCACGCGCACGCGCACGCACGTGCACAGACGTGCACACACGTGCACGCGTGTGCACGCACGCGCACGCACACGCACGCGCACGCACGTGCACAGACGTGCACACACGTGCACGCGTGTGCACGCACACGCACGCACACACGTGCACGCGCGTGCACACACGTGCACGCACGTGCACGCACGTGGACGCACGTGCACACACGTGCACACACGTGCACTCACGTGCACCCACGTGCACGCACGTGCACGCACGTGCACCCACGTGCAGGCACGTGCACGCACGTGCACAGACGTGCACACACGTCCACGCGTGTGCACACACGTGCACGCACGTGCACGCACGTGCACAGACGTGCACACACGTGCACGCGTGTGCACACACGTGCACGCACGTGCACGCACGTGCACGCACGCGCACGCACGTGCACGCACGCGCACCCACGTGCACGCACGCGCACCCACGTGCACTCACGTGCAGGCACGTGCACACACGTGCACGCACGTGCACCCACGTGCACGCACGTGCACGCACGCACGCGCACACACGCGCACGCACGCGCACGCGCACGCACGCACGCGCACGCACGTGCACGCACGTGCACGCACGTGCACCCACGCGCACACACGTGCACCCACGTGCACGCGTGCACACACGTGCACGCACGCGCACGCACGCGCACGCACGTGCACGCACGCGCACGCACGCGCACGCACGTGCACGCGCGCGCACACGCACGCACGCGCACGCACGTGCACAGACGTGCACGCACGTGCACGCACGCACGTGCACGCACGTGCACCCACGTGCACACGCGTGCACACACGTGCACGCGTTTGCACGCACGCGCACGCGCACGCACGCGCACACACACACGTGCACGCGCACGCACACATGTGCACGCACGTGCACACACGCGCACGCGCACGCACGTGCACGCGCGCGCACACGCACGCACGCGCACGCACGTGCACAGACGTGCACGCACATGCACGCACGTGCACGCACGTGCACGCACGTGCACCCACGTGCACACGCGTGCACACACGTGCACGCGTTTGCACGCGCACGCACGCGCACGCACGCGCACGCACACACGTGCACGCGCACGCACACATGTGCACGCACGTGCACACACGTGCACACACGTGCACGCACGTGCACACACGTGCACCCACGCGCACACGCGTGCACACACGTGCACGCGTTTGCACGCACGCGCACGCACGTGCACCCACGTGCACGCACGTGCAGGCACGTGCACACACGTGCACGCACGTGCACCCACGTGCACACGCGTGCACACACGTGCACACGCGTACACGCATGTGCACGCACGTGCACGCACGCGCACGCACGCGCACGCACGCGCACGCACGCACGTGCACGCGCACGCACGCACGTGCACACACGTGCACACACGTGCACGCATGTGCACGCACGCGCACGCACGCGCACGCACGTGCACGCACGCGCACGCACGTGCACAGACGCGCACGCACGTGCACGCGTGTGCAAACACGTGCACGCACGCGCACACGCGCACGCACGCGCACGCGCGCGCACGCACGCGCACGCACGCGCGCGCACGCACACACGTGCACGCGCACGCACACACGTGCACGCGCGTGCACGCACGTGCACACGCGTGCACGCGTGTGCACGCACGTGCACGGGCACGCACGCGCACGCACGCGCGCACACACGTGCACACACGTGCACACGCGTGCACACACGTGCAAACGCGTGCACGCGCACGCACGCGCACGCACGCACACACGTGCACACACGTGCACACGCGTGCACACACGTGCACGCGCACGCACGCACGTGCACACACGTGCACACACGTGCCCGCACGTGCACGCACGTGCACGCACGTGCACGTGTGTGCACACACGTGCACAGACGTGCACACACGCGCACGCACGCGCATTCGCGCGCACGCACGCGCACGCACACACGTGCACGCGCACGCACACACGTGCACACACGTGAACACGCGTGCACATACGTGCACCCACGTGTGCACACACGTGAACGCGCACGCACACACGTGCACGCACGTGCACGCACGTGCACACACGTGCACCCACGTGCACACGTGTGCACGCATGTGCACGCACGTGCACGCACGTGCACGCACGTGCACGTGTGTGCACACACGTGCACAGACGTGCACACACGCGCACGCACGCGCACGCGCACGCACGCACGCGCACGAACGCGCACGCACGCGCACGCACGTGCGTGCACGCGCACGCACACACGTGCACGCGCACGCACACACGTGCACACACGTGAACACGCGTGCACATACGTGCACCCACGTGTGCACAAGCGTGCACGTGCACGCGCTCGCACGCACGCACGCGCACGCACGCACGTGCACGCGTGCGTGCGCGTGCGTGCGCGTGCGCACACGTGCACGCGCGCGCACGCGCGCGCACGCGCACGCACGCGCACAGCACGCACACGCGTGCACGCGCGTGCACACACGTGCACCCACGTGTGCACACACGTGCACCCACGTGTGTGCACACGCGTGCACGCGCGCGCACGCACGCGCACGCGCGCACGCGCCGCGCGCGTGCACGCGCGTGCAGCGCGCGCGCGCACGCACGCGCACGCACGCGCACGCACGCAGGCACGGCACGCCACACGTGCACGCGCACGCACACACGTGCACGCGAACGCACACACGTGCACGCACGTGCACGCACGTGCACACCACACGTGCACACGTGCACACGCGTGCACACACGTGCACGCGTGTGCAGAACGTGCAC